>NW_027107118.1:237358-238372 GCF_000696795.3 Halyomorpha halys | reverse complement strand
TGTTCACTACACAACATCTCTAATCTCGGAATAAAATTGGATATGGCGATCCTCATTTCTTGTTTAACGTTAATTTTCAAGCGATATTTACTTTTAATACCGGGACACCGAAAATCCAGGATGTCGCAAATGGAATTAATAATAATAATAAGTTCCATGCTACCAAATTCTACCATTAAAGTCTTATCGCAAGACAAGTCAATAAGAGATTCTTCTAATGAAAAAGTAAATTCTGATGAAGCCTTGGCTCTATTAGCCATTCTAAACTTCTAATATATGTATAATTTAAAAACTAAAATTTATAAACAATTTCTCTTAAAATTCGAAGGAGCTATCTAATTCATTTTATTAATTTAATACCAAGGGCCTGTTTCATAATAAAGTACAAACTAATACTATTCTTCTAGTTTGTATTCAGTATACTTTCACTGACTTATACAATTCTGTCAGATAATTTTTACTTTCAAACTCTTTTAATATCACTAATAGTTGTCCCTGTGACGAAACAATATGAATTAGTGCTTATACTTAATAGTTTATGTGCTTGTATTTATGGACTAATATTATTAGCTTTCATTTTGAAACAGGCCCCAGATAGGTCTGGTAGACCATACATGGTTTGTGTAAGATGTACAATTTTTTTAACAATTTATTATGGGGGTCTCGTATAATATAGTCTACATATAATCTCATACGAAAGACTCTACCCTAACTATATACAATGTTATAAATAAAAAATAATAAGATCAAATTAATAGGTTAAAACAATAATTCTTAATAAAAGATAAAAGTAAAGTTAATAAAAAAAAAAATGACATTTATGGATTTGACAAAATAAATAATTGACTTCCAATGGAAAAAAAAATGAATTTAAGAAAAAGATGAAGAGAAACAAAAACAGGATAGAAATTACGATAAAATAAAATTTTAGAGTGACAATAAATAACAGAACTAATAAATATAGAACTTATAACAGGATGTGTTGCAACGTAAGTTTGCAAATGTAAATGAAAG
>NW_027107118.1:207838-236408 GCF_000696795.3 Halyomorpha halys | reverse complement strand
TGTTCACTACACAACATCTCTAATCTCGGAATAAAATTGGATATGGCGATCCTCATTTCTTGTTTAACGTTAATTTTCAAGCGATATTTACTTTTTAATTCCGGGACACCGAAAACCCAGGATGTCGCAAATGGAAATAATTTTCGTAGAGCACTGGATATTCCATTTTTACTAACATAAGTTCCATGCTACCAAATTCTAACATTAAAGTCTTATCGCAAGACAAGTCAATAAGAGATTCTTCTAATGAAAAAGTAAATTCTGATGAAGCCTTGGCTCTATTAGCCATTCTAAACTAAAATGGGCTTTGAATCCATGTAAATTTATCATTATCTGCTTCAAAGTATTTTTCCAATTTTTTTATAAGCTCTGATTGGTGATAAACAGAAATAGATTTTATATTTCAAGACAAATTAATTTCATTGAAGGTTACTGGTGCAACAAGGGAACACAATCACTGATACACTCTTTATTAATTTTTATTTTCCATAGCTGTATTTCTTTTTTAATAATTGAATATTTCGCGGCGCTCCGGGGATCCGTGGCCCACACTTTGGAAATCACTGGACTACCGTATAGCAAGCGCAACACAGAGCCTGTCCCTATCAAGGTTACTAAAATCCCGAAAACTCTCTAAAAATCTGAAACTAAAAGTGGAAAATATCAGAATAAAGCCAGCGAGACCTGGGTTCTAACAAGTATCCTAGAAAGCAGAATCGAGAAATTTGAACGTAAAATCCTCCTTACGATTACATTATATAGGATATAGCCTTAACACATGGAGGAGAAGAACTAACACTCAACGGCTGCTAACTACATTCGGCAAACGCATCAATTTAGAATAGCAATTATACACAATGCTCATTAAAGTTCTAAACCATTGGGATGAAATAACTGCCTTTATTCTAGTCTTGGGCTCTGGTACTATACACAACGCAGACAAAATGAACTGACCTAACTCGAGTCGGAGTAAATTTTCTATTTTTTATCTTAAATTTCAAATATTCCAAACTCCTTAACCATTCTAACCCATTAATTCTTAATCTTTCATCCTTAACAATCCCTGATAATCCTCCGAGGCGTCTGACAAGAAGATGGGCACGGGACCTAATAAATTAATATTTGAAGTACCACCAATGGGTGGTTCCTTCCCAAGATTTTCAAGTGTATATGAAACATACAACATATTTACCTATTGTATTATTTTGTACAGTTGTAAATTACATTAAATAAATAAAATTAAAAAAAAAATGCAGATGAATGCAAAATATATAAAATTTAATAATGACAATTACTTTTAATTTTAAAAAATAAATAAATTGATTTGTATATGTACATTGTTTGGGCTTTAAATAAAAATGTTCATTTTTTCTTTTGATTAGTAAATAGTTTTGAAGTAGTATTTTATTTCAGAAGTTACGTTATTATTTTGATTGTTACTGGGAATATAGTTTTAATTGGAATGAATGAAATCATAATTTTACTCTGAGACAAATGTCCCTTAAGAATAAATACATTTTACAAATTAAGGTTAATCTGGCAGACATTTAAAAAGTTTCAGTACACACCTTGAAATAACACAAAAACCTTAGGTTAAATTATTATTTATAATAGTAATGGTCCGTATACATTGCTCACAAAGTCGCAGTGGTTTGGTTACGTAGTGGGTGAAGGAGAATAGGTGTTGTTTAAAAGAAAGAAAGAATGAATGATTGGTGAATGGAGATAGGAAGAGAATTCCAGAAGGAGGTTGCAGGACGGAGGATTTAATGATGGACGCGTTTCTACAGGAAAGAGGGCATATGTAACTCTATTGGTTGAAACCTGTTGTTTTTAATGAATTGATGGATGATCGTATAGATCGAGGATGTAGGTCGGTTTTTTAATTTTTAAAACTTGGAATATGAAAACACCAAGGAGACATTGCCTTCGGGAGGTTGGTTAGAACCACTTCAACTCGGTATACCAGCGGGAGACATGAGAGCGCCTTGGAAACCCGAAAATAAACTTACTGAGCAAATCACGAGTCTCTTAAGTCTCAACTCTAGACCTTATAGATCAAAGGAAAAAAATTCTAAATTTTCTAAATCCATATAGTAATGATGACATATATAAGAAATTGTTAACATCTAACAATCCTGAAGAAATAGGCAATATCACAGAGTACTTATATTCAATAAATAAATATATTTAGTTTGGAAATAATAAATAATGGGAATACAAAATAATGAACTTATAACTGGCTATGGAAAATTCCAATGCCAAAAAAAATCTAGACCTGCAGATAGCCCTCCGTAGACCAAGGTACCGCGGTCGAAGTGGGGGGAAATAATATAGTACAAAAGCCCAAGAAGAGAAAAAAGCCAGTTATCTCACCCCAATTTTTTACTACTTTAATGAAAACTATGTACGTTATATGTATATTTACGTTAAATAGTTTTCGAGATATAGCTTTTTAAAAAGCAGGTAGTAGTGTTTATGATATTCACATATGAATATAAATTTTGCAAATGGAAATTTGTCCTAACAATTATAAATCAATTTATTTTAGCAAATGTCATGAAAAATACTATTCCTCCGAAGGTAAAGGTCATAAACTACTTTATAGTCCATTAAACTAGCTTTAATTTGAGTGCTAATAGACATCTGTACGTCACATAGTTCCTGAGATATAGATTTCTCAAAATAAATTAACTAACTACTAATCTTTCAGTAGTTTTTTAAGAAATTTTGCTTTTTAATCAGCTATATCTCGAGAACTATTGGACGTAAATTGCTCTTTTAGGGCTAATATTTCAGCAAATTTACTCTTCTTTAAATAATGTTCTCTTAGATTTTCTAGTGTTGACTAACAATACAATAGTAAAACTACCAATTTTAAGATATAGAGCTCCGATTGAAAAATTAAGGTTTTGAAACAGCCGCCATTTCTTATTCCCCCAACCTATACTTGGCAGACTCCTCAATTTTGACTATTAATTATACATAGTTTTCATTAGAGTAATCAAAAATTGAGGCGAGATAACTGCCTTTTTTCTTCCCGGCTCTTGTACTAAGAGAGTATACTAGAAACTGATAATTCATACTGCTATTTGGAGTTTTTTCTATGTTCACACACTAACCTTTAAATTGGTAGTTATATTCATGCTGCTATTGGATGTTAATCTTCGTAACTTTATTTTTTGAACCCTCACTGCCGCCACAAAATAATAAATAAATAAATTGTATCCAATTAAAGTATCAAAACACTCTTAATTTCTTTAAAAGTCTAACGCTTCGGACTATTCGGCCATCCTCAAGGACAATCAGACAGCTTTTATTATACATATGATTTTTAACAATTTTAACAAGATCATTATTATTAATAAAAGAGCATATTTTAAATACGAATTTACACTCACATTAATAATTTAAAAACTTTTTGCAGGTCATTTAGTCCAGGTCACCAATTTCATCAGGTCACAAATCATATAAATTTATTAATAAGCTATCCTTAGCTTATGTCTAATTACCTATTTTGTCACTCGTCAAATTAATATTAATATTTTTTAATATTAAATTAAATTAAAATTAATATTAAAAGTACTATTATTTTTTTAAAACTTATATATCCATTCAAGTCTTTCCTGTAACCGTCTTTTTATTATATTTTCCTTTGAATCTATGTGTTAGTCTTATTCTCGTAAAATGTATCTATGTTTGTTTTTGGTAAACTGATCTACTGCTGTGATTATAAATGATGGTCTGATCTCACATTGCCGTCTAATATTGAATTTGTTTAGCGGGTCACTGAAGAGGATCTGGGAGGGTGAATTCCGGAGAGCGAATTTGTTGATCGGGTGAATTAAAAAAATTGTGAAATGGTGAAATTGGAGAAGCAGAAATGGGAAAGAAAAAATGAATGAATTGAGACATTTGTATTTAGTATATAGACCGAAAATGATTGTAAAAGGAAACTGTAGGGAAAAAAATTGTTTTCTTTATATCTTATTATACCATGTATGGGTAATTGATATATGTCCGATTACGGATTAATAAGTATGCTGTGTGAGATAGCAACCTGATGTATTTAGGCAGCATAGATGAATCAAGTATTTCTCTCTCTGTGAAGAAGTTAGTTGACCGTATGAAGTAGATTGGAGGAAGATAGTCCAGATGGCAGTCAATAAAGGTATCAAAAATAGTAAAAGGAAACTGTAGGGAAAAAAAATTGTTTTCTTTATATCTTATTATACCATGTATGGGTAATTGATATATGTCCGATTACGGATTAATAAGTATGCTGTGTGAGATAGCAAACTGATGTATTTAGGCAGCATAGATAAATAAAGTATTTCTCTCTCTCTGAAGAAGATAGTTGACCGTATGAAGTAGATTGGAGGAAGATAGTCCAGGTGGCAGTCAATAAAGCTATCAAAATAGTAAGTCTCAGTTGACAGCAGAACGTCATTCTTATCGGCCCTGACGTAGCCCTGCAAAGTGGGACGAAACGTTGGTTCAATAAATAGTTGTTTGTATCTATATTGACCGCCAACCGGACTATCTTCCTCCAATTTAACACTACTATACTTTGTTATCAGAACAATATGGGTACCTTCCTTACACTCAGGTCAGACATATAATCATTTTGTAATTAAGGTATGCTGTTTTATTAATAATAATGTTGTTTGTTAAAAATCAATGTATAATAAAAGCTATTATGTTTTATATTGTCCTTGAAGATAGTGAATGGGCCGAAAGGTTGGACTTTTTAAGAAATAGAGTGTTTTGAGACTTAAATTGGATACAATTTATTTTATTTTAACAATTTTACTTTGCACTTAATATGTATATCCAAATTTGAGTACACTGAGCCCTGAATTGTTATTATTTTGTTTAATTCTATTCCTCTTTGTTGTGTATTGATTTTAATTCATTACCTTACTAATAAGATAACACACTAAGAAGTGGATAGAGGGTATGAATGAATAAATTCCTGAAAAGAAATATAATAAAATTTTAACAAATAAATCCCTTTGGAACTTAAGTTATAGGATTGCAACTAATTATATGTATTTAATATTTACTAATAAATAATATATCTTTACATAAATAAGTATATATAAGTAGCTTTAAATGCAATAATAATCATTTTGTCTTTTAAAATTATATTTCCTCATATATCAGAATATTACTTTTAATTTTTTATTATGTATATTGTACTAAGAAGACCAAATAGTTCACCACTGTTGTAAACATCTGAAACAAATCAACCATTTCATTTTAGAAAATAATATTTTCATTCAAAAGCAATTTTTAACAGTAACCTTACCGTCAGTACAGTGACAAAAATGATTTTGTTCGAATAACAGTTGCAAACTAATTTTTCATTTTGAATTAATAGTACTATCATTTAGTATTATTAATTTTTGACGTCATTTAAGAAATTAGTTATTTTCGGCATTATAATAGAAAATCGCATTACAATGCAACAAAACCCTATATAAAATTTAAATTGTATAAATGTCTAGTATGGCTTCATATATCTTACCTTTTCATAGTACACAAGAAATATTTTTATAGGAAAAAATCATATCATTTATAAATAGTTATACTTACAGACCAAATTAATGTATTTCCAAGATCAAAAAATCCACCAGCTGTAAATACAATTTCTCTTTTAACCATTAAATGAAATTCTAATGTTTCCTGAAATTAAATTTTGAAAAAAACATATATTTAACGAAATCTTCAGAATCAAAAATTAAATCACTTAAAGGGTAATATTAATTTCATTCAAAATTAATACTTACGTCATCCAAATTTAGTAATAATCTTTTGTATAACGTCTTATTTATCTTCTTGACCTAATAACATAAAACATTATTCAATGAATTTGATGAAGTAACTTTCTCAACATGTAATGAGTAATTTTATGTATCCTGAGACTAAGACGTCCGTAAATGATGAATAGTAGAATAATACATCTTATCACATAACTTGTTGAGAAGGTTACTAGGAGAATATAAATCTTAGAGGAAAGAGTAAAATGGAGAAGGTACTCTGGCAGCAAAACTGAAGAAAGAGGCGTGGCCAAGAAGTAGGAGGAGAGTACGAGCCAATCACTGGCCTTCTGTTTCAATTTAGATTAAAATGGCGGACATTCCTATTAACATCCATCTAAACCTAACCATCGTGGGAGTGGTTTTTTTTTGGCATCACTTTGCTTGGAAGTAGACATATAACATATATGTAACAACTCCTTATATCAACAAGTGTTTGGTTATTACAGTGGAGGAGATGGAATTTATTTCATCTAGTCATGAAACTGGTCCAATATCTTGAATAATTTTCCTCCATTATTAAATTAAATGGTTCCGGAAACATGGAAATAAAAAGAAAAAACTTAGATGGTAAAAAAATAATTTTTCAATTACTCAATTCAATATTTCAATCAAGTGAGTAAAAATATTATTTCTACTTTCTGAGATATACAAGTTAATCTGACAGAAATGGAATACAGGTGAAGACTGGCAGGAATATCCAGAATGGATAAAGTAAAAAATAGAAAGATAAAAGAAAAGTTGGAAGTTGAAACAAAGATGAATCAAGAAATTAAAGAAAAACGTCTGAAATATTCATTTAATAAGAATGCTTGAAATAAGATTGCTAGAAGATGCACTTGTGGAAATTGGCAGAAGTGGGGCGAGGTAGACCAAGGAAACTCTGAAACAATGAAATGGAAGAATCCTGTACAAGAGCCCAAGAGGAGAAAAAAAGCAGTTATTTCATCCCAATTTTTTATTACTTAATCTAACGAACTAGGTATAATTACTAGTCAAAATCGATGAGTCTGCCAAGTATAGATAGGGGGAATAAAAAATGGCGGCTGTTTCGAAACTTTAAAAATAATTAATTTTTCATTCGAAGCTCTATATCTTTAAAACTACCAACAACAATAGAAAATCTAAGAGGGCATCATTTTAAGTAAAGTAAATTTGGTAAAATATAAGCCCTAATAGAGCTATTTACGTCAATGATTCTCCAGATATAGCTTTTTAAAAAGCAACATTTCATAAAAATGTTGTATGGAACGTACTGAAAGATCAATAGTTAGTGAATTTATTTTGAAAAGTCAATATCTCAAAAACCATTCGACTTACAGATGTCTATTAGCACTCAAATTAAAGCTACTTTAATGAGCTATAAAGTAGTTTATGACGTTTATTTTCGTAGGAGTAGTAGTTTTCCTGAAATTTGCTAAAATAAATTGAATTACAGTTGTTCGGACAAATTTTCATTTGTCAAATTTATTTTCAAACCACTATCCCTACGAAGATAAGTGTCATAAACTACTTTATAGCAAGTTAAATTTCCTTTATTTTAAGTGTTGGCAGACATATGTGCGTCTGATGGGTTTCGAGATGTATTTTTCAAAAATCCAAAATTTTACACGAACATCTAGAAATTAACATTTTGTGAGTTTATTTTATCAAATATCATAAATACTACTACTCTTACAAAGATAAACGTTATAAACTATTTTATAGTAAATTTAACTAGCTTTAATTTGAATGCTGGCAAACATCTGTACGTCCAATGGTTTCTGAAATCAAGTGTTTCATAAAGCAAATCTTTTGACCGAAAAACTATAAATCAATTTATTTCAGCAAACATCATGAAAACTACTATTCATACGAAGGTAAAGGTCATAAAGTACTTTATAGTACAATTATTTAGCTTTAATTTGAATGCTAACAGACATTTTTACGTCGAATGTTTTCTCAAGATTTCTCAAAATGGATTCACTAACTACATTTTTATGAAATGCGGATTTTTAAAAGGCTATATCTCGATTTGACGTAAATGGCTCTATTATGGCTCATATTTTAGCAAATTTACTCCTTTTTAAATAATGTTCTTTTAGATTATGTTGTTGGTAGTTTTCAAGATATAGAGCTCCGAATGAAAAATTAATGTTTTTTTTAAGGTTTTTAAACTACCGCCATTTTTTATTCCCCCTACCTATACTTGGCAAACTCATCAGTTTTGACTAGTAATTATACATAGTTTTCATTAAAGTAATCCAAAAATGGGGTGAGATAACTGACTTTTTTTCTTCCCGGCTCTTGTACTAATATAATGTATCACCAATAATAATGAAAAGAAATCGTTACCTCTTTACAGAACATTCCAACGTACAGTATCATCTGAAAGAGTGGGAAAAAAAACGACATTGCCCAAATTCCTAAAATCGGAGAAAATGATGACCAGTCATGAATTGGTACGTAGGTTAAAATGAGAATCATAACAAATAAGATGTCGATGTACAAGAAGAGCTGTAGTTCGTAAAGCGTATTGACCTTTTGGCAAAGAGCTAAGAGTTTATCGGTCAACTTGACTACTGATACGCTTTCTTCGATCGATCTTATACCTCTAAGGATGGAAAGTAGGACCTCTATCAATGCCACGTACTGGCTCATCACAGAGAGAAAAGGAGTATAGGCTGCAATGTACACCAAATTATCTTGTGGAGTTTTTAATTTCTTTGTAATAAGCTCCCAGAGGAATTCACAACTGAGCATTACTGCTAAACTCAGGTATTTTGTAAACCAAGTCGGATTGTAAAACAAACACACACCGCTCTTCGATAATTGGTATTCTATTTCTCTCAGCTCATTGTAGATCTCTTTTATGAGATATCTGTTTCTTACCGACCATGAGAGATGTATCCAGTTAAAAAATACTGGATTTAAGATATGTAATACGTTTCCAAGTTTCTCAACAAATGATATTTCTGTCCTCCATGAAAGTGAATTAAACCACATTATTGAGATGGTAGTTGTCAAGAGATTAAAAACGATTCCTTTTGTGAGATTAAATTTAGAAATTCCTGAATAGTTGGAATCGATCGGAAATGTTCCGATCATCCTTGGGACTTTGAATAGGTCGTTGAGACCCAATTCTACCTTACCGATGGTCGGCTGGCTTAGTACTATTGTAACCATCTTTCTTATGCTTTAGTCATGAGATACTTCACCCACAGAAGCTTTGGGTTGAACTGATCGATTGGGTTGTAACTGTAAGGTACCTCTGCACGCTTTCCAAGCCGTAGCGAATTCGCGCATGCGCGAGCATGTGGGTGGGTTGCTAGACTGGGCTGATACGAGGTTGCCTAAGTTTGTTGGCAATCCGTCGAAAGTTGGTTTTGAACACAGATAAAATGGGGTTTGTGAAAGGGATTGTGTAGCATCTCCACCATGGTTCTTTGTTTAGTTGCAACTGAGAGCTGTTAGCAGATTAAAGGTTTTTGATGTTACTTGTTATAATAAGTTTTATATTTAATCTCCTTTCATTTTCTTTTTTTTTTTGTAATATAACCCCAGTGCAATGGTTGAATCCAATCGTACATCCACTAGGTTTGCCTTTGAAAAACACTAGCATCTAGATACGGCGCTTGGATGGTTCCTTTGTTTACCGAGCATTTGTACAAGTCTCCGCCTAGATCCGCCTTAAAGAAATACTAGTATCGATTCGGCTCATGTTATTACAGTGTAGCGAGTAAGTAACTGTTCGTTCATGTGGTACCTCATATGTACCACCTGCACTGTCTGAGGAGGGAGGCTACCCGGGGCATTAGCTTTGGCCTAGAAGTGGCGTGCAGTTCCGATATCGTAAAACGAGAGGAGGATTCGTTGCATATGATTTTCTATACTTTTATTTTGTTAAGTTCTAGGGTTGATGTTTAAAGATTTACTCTGTATCGACGTATCTCGAAAAGAAGGAAATACATGCTTTTAGTTGAATTCAATTATATTTCTTCAAACTATCTGGACCTGTTAATTAATGATTATACAGTACAACAGAGATGAAATGAAAGCTTTCTTGGTCGGCTGGCATTGTTCTACTGTAAACTTGGCATTATCCAGAATAGACATCTCACGTCAGGGGGTACTTAAGCTGACCCATCTCAAGTCTTATAAACGTTTTAGCCATTTGTTAAATATTGTTCTAATTAAATCGTAAATCTCCTCTTCCCGTTTTAAGTAATAGAAGACCGTTTCTAAATCGGGGTTTTAGTGGGGCGAGTTCGCCTTCCATTATTATTTGCGGCATGATCTTCTTTTGTGAGATTGTGACATTTACATTAGACAGCTCACTCGTCGGCTCAAGCTGAAATCTTGTTTAGTCACCATTCATCCGACTCTGTTCCACGCTGCTCATCTACCTCGACATTTCTATAAAACTTCGCACAATAAGTCCCAGAGCTTCCAGAACTCCATCCTTCAGCACATTGTTAGAAACTTATGAAGTGTAAATTGTTGACAGTAGGTTAACATGAGGAAAAGGTGGTACTTGTATTACTTATGCTTGAACCGTGAGATATTGCACGCAAAGAAACCCTGCGTTGAACTGATCAATTGGGTTGTTACTGTCAGGAAACACGAGTATAGATTCGGGTCATGTTATTACAGAAATGAAAAGAAAACTTTCAACTAATATTGAGTTCAACAGTTGTTATGGCCGAGCTTTTTGTAGCTAATGTATTAATTTTCTATTTTAAGATATAAGACAGAATGCTTACTATGGAGTTTTACTATAGAATCAATTAGAAACATAATCTTTTCAAAAATAGATCTAAGCACAACATACTGACGTATAGCGGCCACTGACCACGAGAAAACTACCAGAAATATTCACTTTAGGCTCATAAAGTTAATCGACTGACTTTTAAAAACTTATTCTATCTTTAAAACGACCAAATCAACTAACTTCGAAGATTCTGGATTACAGAACGATTCGCCTAATCAAGGATAAGCATACAAAACTCGTTCTGAATGAGAAATCAAGTCTAAAGTTCGATTTTTCGATATACCTGCCAAATCCAAACAATATTTTGAGACTCGGTCTTCTGAGGTGTATTTTTAGAGCGGTCCTGAGTTCGGCCGTTTATATTTCCGTTGTCCGGAAGACCGTAGACCTTTGACTCATTTAATCACTCTTTCATTAGGAAAAAGTTTCGAAGTCACAGATTCAGTCATATATTATTTAATATTACAATGTATCACTTTTATTATAATGTATCACAAGATTTCGGCTTTGATGATTGAAAAAACAATGAAAATGATCACACCCTCGATCACCAATTTTCATTATCAGCAAAATCCTTTATCAGAGTTTTACACTCTACAAACCTTTTATTGTTCTTCTACTTTATTTATATTATCTAAAGGATTTTTCATAGTTGGTTATACATGATGATAATTTTTTTGTACCCACAGGCCTGCTCTCTAGCGGATACGTTTAACGGAAACACCGCTCAAGTCCTCACTCTCTCTGCCTTTTTAAAATTGGACTAAGGAATGCAGTTCAAAGTTTTCAAACATTGTTCGGAACTAAGTTTCTTTAAATGATTTTCTAAATAGATCTTATAACGAAGTTTAACATGAAGCTTTTACATTAAAATGCAGTATTACCGTAAATGCATCTTTGGAGTATCGAAGCTAGTTTAGAATATCTCTTGACTCAAACAGGTATAATACCACCAAGCCCTGAGGTCAAAACAACATTGGAATATCAGCCATCTAAAAATCTTCTACAGCTTTTATAGAGATGCCTAATTTCTACTGAGTTTACCTAATGTGGTGAGTATTTAGCAAATCCAAGACATTGTAGCGATGCTATCTATCAGGGACCGCAAATTCTAAAACCGTAATAGCTTCCAGGAAATGACAAATATTTTCCTTGGAGCACCACCTGTCTTCTCTAATCTCATATTGTGTACTCAGTAAATTGTAAATAATTTTATAATGTTATATATAAACATGAAATTAGTATAGTTTACCAAAAAGGATATATTGAATTATAAAAAAGATAGTTCTTACAGGTGGGCCTCCCACCCTTTTACAACAGCTAGTTCACGGCAATTAAAACATACTGGCTGATCATGACACCTAAAGCATCTCCTCACGACACTAGCGCTCTCTCTGCGCCTTAAACTGCTGTTGTACATAAGTATCCTGAGGTACGGGGCTTCATCTTTCCCGCCGACGGCATCTAATGGAAAGATTTTAAGATATGCTGGTTCCGAAGATAGGAATACGGTATGGAAAAAGAAGAAACCGATCTCCACCAACTCCTTGAGCTACCTACAGTCCCGTTGTCCATACACCGGTGCCATATTAAATACGAAGGATAATAACAAAAAGGAAGGATAATAACAAAAAAAGTAAAGATAAAAAAGAAATATACCAAACACAAATAAGAGGTTTTAGATTGCCCTTCTATGATTAGTCAGCTGGTCAAAGTCAATTTGTTTTATCAATTTTACCAAGTCTGTCTTAAATTGAGTAAAAAGTATATGTTCTGGTTCAGCCCTATTTCCTTGTTTCAGTATTACATCATGTATTAGCTGAACTCTCTCTCGGACATATAGTTTACATTCATAAAGTATATGTTTGAAATTGTGCACTTGTCCATCTTCGTCACACTTGTCAGTCGTCATAATATTAAATTGTGTTAAGTAATATTTTGAGTTACTATGTTCTGTAAAGGAATTGTGTCAATGTGAATTCTGTGCTGTGTATTTGTTTGTGATTATGTAATGTTATTCGGAATGTATTTGTGAAGGCTGGGTGATTTATTCGAAACATTCCACATTGTGTTCCAGCTAGCAACGAACTAATTGGTGATGAGATTTCTGATATGGGAGATGGGAGGCTTACTGTAAGAGGGGTGCATGGTTCCTCTTTGGCCAACGAGTCAGCTCTTCCGTTACCCTCTACACCCGAGTGTCCTTTCACCCATTTTACCTCCACTGAGTTTTAAAATACTGTAGTTGAAGTATTTTTAGTCTTATTCCCTCAGTCAATGGGTCCTGAATTTTTGTGTTATTGAGTGCAGAACATTCATGCTCTCTATATGTAAGACTGTATGCGTATGCACCTTAGAAGTATTTTCAAGGTGGTTTTCTAAGGCTTAATATATATATACTACTTTTCTCTAATCTTTATTTTGTTACTAAGGAGGACTAAACAAGCGTTTGAATACCGACGTTTGTTTTTTTTTTTGTTTACCAAGCATTTGTACCAAGTGGATATGCGACAAGTGGGATTAAATACAAGTCTCCAATAAAAATAGAAATGTTTTCTTTACTTGCCGATATAATATTTTTCTGAAAAAAAAATATAGTTGTTATGTATTGGATCATAATATATATGTTTTATGACAAAAACATATCACTACCTCGTGATTAAAGTTTCCAATATATAGTATTATTTGAACGAGTGGTGAAAAGAACGATATTGCCCAAATTGTTAAAATCGGTGAAAATGATAACCAGTCGTGAATTGGTACGTAGGCTAAGATGAGAATCGTAAAAAATACGATGTTGATGTACAAAAAGAGCTGTAGTCCGTAAAGCGTATTCACCTTTTGACAAAGAGCTAATAGTTTATCGGTTAACTTGATAACAGATTCACTTTCTTCGATCGATCTTACACCTCTTAGGATGGACAGTAAGACCTCTACCAATCCCACGTACTGGCTCATCACTAAGTGCAAAGGAGCATAGGCGCTTGAGTACACTACGATGTCTTGTGGATTTCTTAATTCGTCACATATCAACTCCCAGACGACATCACTAGCAACCATCAGAGTCAAACTTAGATATTTTGTTAACCAAGTCGTATTGTAAAGTATACGCACAACTCTCTTCGATAAATGGTGTTCCATATCAATCAGCTCTTCGTAGATCTCTTTTACAAGGCATTTGTTACTTATCAACCACATCAAATTTATCCAGCTAAAACATAGTGGCAGTACAATTTGTAATATATTTCCGACTTTCTCAATGAATGATTTTT
Source organism: Halyomorpha halys (assembly GCF_000696795.3). NCBI lineage: Eukaryota > Metazoa > Arthropoda > Insecta > Hemiptera > Pentatomidae > Halyomorpha > Halyomorpha halys. The sequence continues at coordinate 222,564 of NW_027107118.1, read as the reverse complement.
CCTTCCTCAATGAAAAGGAATTAAACCATGTTATTGAGATTGCTGCAGTCAAGAGATTAAAAACGATTCCTTTTGTGAGATTAAATTTAGAAATTTCTGAATAATTGTAGTCGATCGGAAAAGTTCCGATCATCCTTGGGACTTGGAATAGTTCGTTGAGACCCAATTCTACCTTACCGATGGTCGGCTGGCTTAGTACTACTGTAGCCATCTTTCTTATGCTTTAACCGCAAGATACTTCACCCACAGAAGCTTTGCGTTGAACTGATCGATTGATTGTAACTGTTAGGAAATACTACTATCGATTCGGGTCATGTTATTGCAGAGATGAAACGAAAACTTTCCCCATTGTCACCTGTATTAACGAAAAAGGCTTTATTCGGCAACTCTGTCCAAATACATCGGGTTACTAAAACACACAGCATACTTATCATTAGTGTTTGGATTTTTTTTTTTTTTCGTAGCCTCCAATTGAAATAAATATATATATTTTTTTTATTTATTATTTATTTAATGTGATTTACAACTGTACAAATAATAAATACAATAAGTGAATATGGTGTATGTTTCATTTACACTTGAAAATCTTGGAAAGGAACCACCCATTGGTTGTACATCATGCATTAATTGAAATTAGAAGGTCCCGTGGCCATCTTCTTTTCAGACGCCTCGAAGGAATATCAGGGATTGTTAAGGATGAATTATTAAGAATTAATGAAATAAATATGAATCAGGAACAAAGTTGTCAGTGCACAGCATCCTTCTTTTACCCATAGGTATTTTAAGGGCTATGGTGAGGTTCACTGTATGTGAGGAATCAGGAATGGGGCCAAGTGCGAATTATTGCAATAATTGCGGGGAGGGCTCGCTTTGCTGGTGGTGTTAGAATTAGATTTAGGATGCAGAGCCCAAACCTCTTCCCATAGTAAGAACATTTACCAAGGGGTACGATCTTTCGAAGGACAGAGTTCTGAAAGCTCTGAAGTTTATTCCGTGTGCTCTTGTACAAGAGCTTCAGTAAGGGCGCACCGTAAAGCAGCGTGGGTCTAATGACGGCCTTGTAAATTTGTAACTTAAGTCTGAGCGAGAGCTGTGGAGATAGTACAACCTGCAAGTCTTCTGAGGTGTCAGCTTTAGCCTCTCACGAACATATTAGTGTTTGGATATAAACACTACCTGTTTATGAAAGATACCTCACACATTTTATATTGCACATAAAGATCCTGCCATATATTGGTAAATCCCTGAAACAGTGGGGTAATGAAGAAGAAGCCAGGTTAGAAACGAGTGGGTTTTGGTGATTGGGAAATTTATTATTGAAGAATTAGTATCTGGTTCTGGCCGAATCGGCAACATATGGAACATCGAGGTCCTCGTGGATGATTTGATATACATGATCTCGCAGAACATTGTACCAAAAATAAATGTCTCTCCATAGTTGAATGAAAAAGCTCTCTTCGCATTGAAACAACAAAAAACAAGCGTGAAATTTGAGATATCATTCGTCATTTTGCAATGGTAGCCCTTCTATCTAAAAATAATCTTTCCTTTATGGCTCTCTGCTCTGTGATTCCAGACAACAATCCACGACATTTTATTAATGTCTGCACCAAGCTTTAATGTTTCATTTAATTTCCTTGTGCCTTCCTTGTTATTTGAAACTATTCTTTTTGCTGAACAAATTAAATTTCATCATTGGACAATTTAAATACAAATTAAACTCCATATAACCACCCAAATACACTAGTTTCTAACCTTTCTTCTAAGCCGCCTGAATAGAAGATGGCCTCGAGACCTTCTAATGTAGAATTATTATTAGAGTACTACCAATGGTTTCTCTACATTCCTGTATCACTTCATGCATCTTACATCATTTATCGGATGTATTATTATATAAATACAGTTTTAAATATCATTAAATAAAGAAAAAAATACAAATTATGAGACCTTGAAATCTAGATAGTTTGTCTTATGTTCATGACTCACTAAGGCCCATCCACACAGAGTTCACATGGCATCAATCATGAGATATTAATTGATGAATAAAATTCTATTCTGGATTTTCTTTTAGGAAGTTTGTTAAGTCAATTTCAATACAAATTTTTGAGGTTAAAAACTTCCGATTTGAATGTATTTTATTATAAATTATTATGATGTTGCACAACGTTTCGGGACTTTTGTCCCATATTCAGGTAATTTAATAACCTACAGACAATAATAATTCACTATAACAACAATCCTCATCCATGTGTATTTATAGTTCATATAATTATATTTACCTCATAATTAGTCAAACTTTAAATTTCACAAGGGAAATTATGTCATTATCTAACATAGCTGAAAAGAATTGCTTTACATTGTTTTTATTGTATTATCATTCATTATAGGTGCATTCTTCTCCTTTCCTTAGCACAAACATTGCTCTATATTTCTTCCTACCTCTTTGGACCTTATCTCATGTCCAGTGTGCTGTTTGTACCTCCCTATTTATATGTCCCACTTTGTCTATTGTGTAATTTAAATTAAAACTTTTTTTTTTCTACGATTTAGCTTTAACCTAATTTATTTATAATTATAATATATAATTTATTTATAATAATTATTAATAATTAAACCTATTTATTTCCTCTAACTTTTAGGTTTGGTCTATTTATAATGTTGGCGTAATGTGTATTTAAGTGTTTTTTGTAGTTTACTAGGTCTTCGATGTTTTTTGTTATATGTATACCTTCTAAAATTCTGTTTAGGAGTGAATAATCAATCAGTCAGTATCGGTTTTTTTTTCTTCTAAGCCCCATGGGTCCAAAGGGTTTGATATATGGGGGAAGGGAGTAAGTAACTATAACAATCGGTGAAATCTCTTGTACTGCATTTAAAATGTATTGTAAGAGAGGAATGGGAAAGGAAATACGCCTGGAAATTGGAAAATGGAATGAATCTGATGTCTGATTATGGGACTCATCAGATTTAGTAATGCAGTTATCAGTAAGCCAGTAGACCCCAGTCGAGTCTGAGTCAGTGGTGTGTCTGCCAGCTTTGTGCCCGTCCTGTCGGTAAGTAATGTGTTAGTACAGTACTGAAGTTAACTATGTTAAGGGATACGTCTGAGTATACCGCTCTGAAACTGTTGGAGCCCCTGGGGCGTTGAAGGTCCAGCCATGTTGGTCAGCATAGGTGCTCCGTAGACCAGAGCTGGCGTCAGTGCACTCTTATCATTAATTATCTTATCATTATCTCGTAAATCATTAATTTGAGGCGGAGAGAAATATTAGGAGAAGTTAGGAGGTGATTAACCCTGTAAGCTGCTTGATGTTCCTATTGCAGCTAACGTCAGATGCCTATCAAATCTAACTCCATATACATTAATAAAATTGATTGGAGAAGATGATCGAGGGGTGCGGTCAGCAAAAAACAACATAAATAAACAAAACATATTTATTTATGCCGACGTTTCGACCTGACTTTCAGGTCTTCATCTGGGCTATAAAAACAAAAGACAACAACCATCATTTAGAGAGAAAATAAAATTATATAAACAAAAATAAAATAGATAAAACTATATATAAATAAAATAATAATAATAAAAATAAATAAATACAATTATATAAAATAAATAATAGACTAAAAATAGGAAATATAGACAATAATGGAATGAAAATATAAATTAGTTGATTACAAACTATGGACAAGACAGTAGTAGGTTGATTACATTATTATTTATATACATATAAATGTGAGCAACAAATAAATGATACAGTGGAAAGAATCTATAAAGAATTAGTTAAAGAAATTAGGAAAGAACATTGTTATAAATTGCAGGAAAAGCCACTAGAGTGCAGGTAGGCAAAAAACGTTATATAAACAGAAATCTAAAAGTCAAAAGATCGTAGAGATAAAATAGTCAATGTGAGAGTAAAAAAAGAAAAAGACCATGATAAATTATTATTTATCTTCACAAAAAAAAAGAAGATAAATTATTATTTATTAATAAATAGTAACATAAAAATACATGACTAAATTATATTTATATATTATCAAGGGCGTACCCAACGAGGGGCAGAATCAGCAGTTGGCTCCCGTATAAGATAAAAAAAAACATTTTTTTTTAAGTAAATGACTGTAATAATTGCTGAAGCTCTTTAGTAATTAAATATAATTTTCTTTAGATTTTTGTTTCATTCACCTTTTCCATGCTGAGAGGTCACAACCTGAAAGACCATGGCCCCTTCCCTAGTTTTGATCCTGGGTACGCCCTTGTGTATTATATAAATATATTATATGATAATAATGTTACTTTATATTATATTATAACGAAACTTGATATGCCATAATGTACATATCTACAACTAAATTATCATTGTTTATATTAATTAATTTATATACAAGAGGTAAATAGTTTATTTAAGCATTTAAAGTTTTTGATGTTGATCAATTATATTTTTTTATTGATTAATATATAGTTATATTTAGTTAGTGATATTTCTTACAGAGCTATAATAAAGTATACTATTTTTATTTTGTTTATTACATATATTGCACTAAAAACACTAAATAGGTTATTGCAGTTGTAAACATCTGAAACAAAAAAAGTTTATTATTAGAAAATGATATTTTTTATTAGTAGTGATTTTGTATTTTTAAGCAAGTTGTGTGTAAATTTTTTCAATGTCTGTCGTTATGTAGCTCAACTAAGGTATCGCAACAACGAGTCTTCAACAATAAATCCTAGTGGTCCCTTGGAACAAGAAGGAGAGGGACCACAATACTACTGTTGGTTGCTAGGGCAACCTTTAAGCGAACTCATGAAACCTCCAGAACTTGATTGGTCTTTTTTTCAAGCCCTCTAGAACATTTCTTGCTTGAAAAAATACACCCTCAACTGTACCATTGACACCCCACTTAACGGTATTCAAAAAAGGACTGGTTTGATTTGGACCAAATTTAGTGGAAAGTTAGGGATTAGTGAAAGATCTAGAGTCCATTCCGTCAGATTCACTGCTTTACTTTGGCTTACGCATGGGAAAAACTTCTTTTTGGATTTTGATATATTTTTACAAAGGCTGGCTCCGTAGATTTTATTCTCGAACTACAAATCATTAGCCATGGTCTTATTTCCTACCCTATAGAAATCCCCAGAAAAAGGAAAATTTAATTAAGAGGATATAATTATATAAGGATATAAGTAGTTGTTTCGGTAACCTACGGCAACGGAAAGATTGAATCAGTAAGCTGCCATATATAGGACCAGTAGCGCCCATGTGGCCAGCATCAAAAGCTTGCCTCCTCCAGCGCTCTTGGTGGCAAGAGGAGCAACCTAGATGAGTGTGAGATAGCCATCTTGTCTTCAACCTGAGAAGCGTCCATCCTTTATTTTTGTTCAGTGATCAGCAATATCTTCCATGAGTGAGTAGAGTTACTTGAGTGGTTCCCAGCAGGAGAGGGAGGAGAGGCTTGGAGATGCGGGGGGAAGAAGGAAGAGAGAAGTAAGTCCACATAGCAATAGTTAACATCCACATCATCATCAACCACCTCAATGTTAGATCTACAATTTCCATAGCCCAGTCATACAAAATTCTACTAACAATCTAATCATAATGTTTCCTTTCGGTCAACCCCTACACCTCTTGTAACATAAACCAATAGAGTTTTATTACTTTTAATCATGTTTCAATTTTTCAATTATACAGTCCACTCAAACCCAACCAGCTAACCAAAAGTGAAGTGTGTCTTACAATGCGGTTGAAGGCATACTTCATACAGAAGTAATATATTAAAATCAGTGAGAAACATGTTCTACAATGACTCTTACTGTCCTGTCCAATGCAGGTATTTGGAATTTTTTTTTTTCTTGAAAGATACAATTATAAATTAAAGATTATACTTACCGACCAAATTAATGTATTTCCAAGATCGAAGAATCCACCAGCTGAAAAGACTATGTCTCTTTTAGTCACTAAATGAAATTGTAATGTTTCCTAAAATATAAACGAAATAAAGTGTGCGTGAGTCTCTCGTACGTCAGAAGTGAAACTTCCTGGGTCCTCGCATTTCTTGACGGTTTTATTAGTTCAGGAACAAGAAATGAAATGCAATAGTATATCTCTTTTATTCTATTTTATTTAATAAACAGTTTTTACTACTTTATTTATTGAGATGGGGAAGTACTTCACTTTTCATTCGATCCAGACTGATTCGTTTTATCACACCAAATGAAGTTTCACTTCAAACAATGAATAATGAAATACGAATTTCAATATATCTATCTCAATGGATTAATACTTACGTCATCTAAGTTGAATAATAACTTTCTATACAACATCTTGTTTATCTTCTTTACCTAATAACAGGAAAATTATTCTATTAATTATATGAGCTTGGAAAATATGGTGCATATAACAGGTTTATTATTCATTATGGAGACAGACTGTTATGATTATGTTAAAAAAAAAAAATAAAAAAAAAAAAAACATCTACAAACACATCTACCTCTTTGTAATACCCCTCGTTACCACTTTTAAAGGATGATTATTAGTAGAGATTATTAGCTATAACCCTACTCTCCTTCTAAGCAAAAATGACACCAAGGGGTGGGGATTGGGCCACGCCTCTTGAAGACAAATTTACCTTGAATTTAATTGGAATTTCGCATATTAATGTAATTATCTGCAAAATTGTTCATTTAATCAAAATTTTGAAGGAAATAGAAGTTATAGTAAATATTATTTCCTATAATTTGGTATGTCTATAAAGGAAATCCATTAAGGCCTTCTCGAGAAAATTTGTAATTTTTTTTTTTTTGTTATGTTCAGATTCATTTCAAAGTGAATATTAAGGATCCCAAAATATATTTATTGCTTTAAAAAGTAAGGAGTGGATATCAAATATTTCGATTAAACCTTGATGAAGTATTGGGTTGTAAAATAAGTTCGTAGTGTTCATTATTTCAATTTAATCCTCTCTGTGTATTTAAAATCATGTTTACTTGGTCAATAATTTTTACATATTCTAAAAAAATGATTAGTTAAGGCTTTTATGCATCAGTTTCAACTGTGATTCCTTATCTTTAAGTTGTATTTTTCTTGCTCATAATGAAAGAGAAAAAATTCATTTTCGTCATTTAATGATTTTTTATTACCGAAAAGGAAAATCCGCTGCACAGACGGTTAACAAAATTTGCAGTGTGTATGGCGATGATCCCTTAGGAGAAAGCACCGTCTGTAAGTGGTTTGCTCGGTTCAGAACCGGAAATTTTGACTTGGAAGACGCAAAGCGCTCGGGTCGCCCTTCAACTGTTGCTGATGACCAAATTCAAGCATTGGTCACAGAGAACCCTCACTCTACGACACGGGATATCGCAGAAAGGCTTAATATATCTCACGAAAGTGCCTCAAATAATTTGTGTTTCACAATCGCAAAGGCATAGTTTTCCATCATGATAACGCAGAAATTATTGGAGTTTGGCTGGGATGTGATGTGATCCCCCAACTATTCACCAGACCTTGCCCCAACAGATTTTCACTTGTTTGGGGCCTTCAAAACTCTCTTAAACGGGAAACACTTTAATCCGCTCGAGGACTGCAAACGCACACTTCATTCCGTAAAAATCTGAGGAGTTCTGGGTGAACGGAATTAAAAAATTACCTGAAAGATGGCAACTTGTAATAGATCAAAATGCGTCATACATAATTGATTAAAAATATTTACAAGAACCTAAAGTTTTTATTGAAATCATCAGTAAAAAACACAAACATATTTTCAAAACCCAATAGATAAAGAACCTTGGTTAATTTTTGAAACAATTTTTTCTAGGAACAGAATAAATTTGATTTCTTGTCAAGAAAATATTAAAATAGAAAGTTTGATTCAAATAAATAATATTTTCCGGTACAGTGAAAAAAGTTGTTTATAAAAAAAAAAGATAGAAACAGTAAAAAATTAGTTATCAGAATATTTAATGTTAACAGAAAAAAAAGTAGCTGATAACTAATACTAATTCAAAAAACCAGTTAACAAAGATAAAACGGTCATTATGTTGATAAAATCACCTCATATGCCTTCTGTAGACGACCCTGAAATTAAATCCCATGACTATGACTGTCTCACTAACATTAATAATATAAAATTGTTACTGCAATAATGTTTTTATTTGGGAAGCACACATAGTAAATGTTTTAAAGAGATTAAGAGTATGCTCATATAAAATTTATTACCTCTAATTTGTACTTAACAGAGAAACTTTAATAATGGTGTACAGAGCAATATTTGATTCGATATATCGATATGGGATAGAATATTATGGTGTCATTAATGATAGACATTTATTACAACTTGCAAATCTACAATATCAAACATTAAGAACAATAACGCACTCCAATAATAAAACAGAAAATATTAAAATAGTTAGAACTTTACCACCTAAACTATTTTATTTTATAGAATTTCCTTAAAATTTATATATAACATATCATTTAGAAAAAATAATATATCTAAAAAATCTTGAATCAAAATTAAATGTATCGAACCACCCTATAGCAATAAATTTGGTAAACGTACATTAGACTGTATAGTACCACATCTGTCCAATCACTTACCAGAAGAACTAATAAATAAATCAACAAAAAAAAAAAAATAAATAAATATTTAACTGGATACTCTCTTTCTTCTATGATTCCAAATAATGGATTTTGATTCACCAAATGACCATATCTCCCTGTATTTTTTTCTTAACTCCACATAATTTATTTACCATATGACAATCTGTATTATTTTTTTTTTTTAAAAAATAAAACATTAATCACATTAACAATAAACAATAATAACATTAAACAAAATAAAAATACTTTTTATTTATTGACAGATATTACAATCTGCCACACAGTTGTGGGCAATAGGTAATAGTGATGAATGGTCACATTCATACTAAAATAAAATAAAATAAATAAATGAATGAAAAAAAAAAACTCTCTTAAAATATATACAAACAGAAGAATAAACAAAATGACCATAATCAAACTATGTGTATGAAAAAAATAAAATAAAATAATATAATCTCTAGTCACATTTACACTCTTATATACAATATTTACACAATCGACCTGAGGATCCCTGAGCCCACTCTATCCGTCACGTGTGAGAGGTAGAGCAGAGCTCAAGAGATCCCAGCGCATCCCTCTCGCCGCATCACTGGTAGTGAGCCAGTGGAGGCTGAGCAAGTGCGCTAAAGCCACAAACACAATCTGTATTAGCAATGTATTTGTGTGCTTAGTAATAGATATTATTGGATTCTTGTTTCTATAATATTCTGTATCATCTTGTTTTATTCTCATTATTATATTAATTGACTAATTGTAAATTTGCAACTTTATTATTCACTTCTAAGTCCTTTCAGATATTTTTATTATTATTATTATTTTTTGTTTTTAATAATTATCATATTATTTTCATTTTCATTTTAGTAGTTACTAATTAAAGTATTAATTGTATCACTTTAGACACATTCATATTGTACTTATGTACCTTAAAAATTGTATAGCCTCCTCAACGCCCTAATAGTCTAAACTGTAATATTCACATTTCACTTATGTCTATTATTTGTATGTGTTATTTTGGCACCGACCGATAGATGTCATCTCGTCGGACCATATTGGATGTAATTTTTTAAATGAATAAAATAAAATAAAAACCAATATTGACAACTAAATATCAGCACGCTTCGAGTACTTCTCATTTCGTTTTTATTAAACCTTCTGCCTGGGTATTTTCTGGCATATGGGTAGATATATATATATATTTTTTTAATGTCTTTATAGAAATTTACAACTGTATATTATATTATAAATTCAGTAAATTTCATCTCAGTTATAATGGAGTGATACAGGGGTGTAGAGAAGCTACCCATTGGAAGCACTCTAATAACGTTTTTACATTAACAGGTATCATGGCCATCTTCTTTTCAGGCGCCGCGGAGAATTTCCAGGAATAGAAGAAGCAGAGTTAGAAACTAGCGGGTTTTAGGTAGATATTAAAGTTATTGAAGTATATTTATTTGTTAACAGTTGACCATGGATTATATATAAGAGAAGATGATTAGGGGTTCTGTGCAGAACACAAATAAGTTAAAAAATTTATTTATTGGTGCCAACGTTTCGGCCGATATTTCAGACCTTCATAAGGGTTCAGCAAGGGCTAAGAACAAAAACACGATAATATCCACAATGAATAACAGGAAATTCTGAATAACTAAACACATTAGAAAATAACACATAATATAAGTACATAAGTAATATTGAAGTAAATTTATAGTGTCATATTACAAGAATATATTGAAACTGAATGGAAATATAGTAATATTAAACTTAAGAATGAAAGAAGAAAAAGAATTAAAAATAAAGACGTGGAAAAATAAACTAATTCAATATTTATGTACAAATTAAATATTATTTAAAAAATTAAAGTGGATCACTGAACTTTGTGTTAATAATAATTTAATTACTTTATTTTTATCTATTTTAATTCTGTAAAATTATTTACTTTAATCATTCTATATATCCTTTTATTCATTGGTTGTTAGCCCTGATGAAGGCTAGAAATTCTGACCGAAACGTTGGCACCAATAAATAAATTGTTTAACTTATTTCTGTTATTCTCTGACCACACCCCCAACATTCTCCTTATTATCCCCGTTCAACTATCATCTCATCATTATGTATGTATATATTTAGTTAGTTTATTTTCATATAATTTTATTTCATATATTTTTGTTTTTCTTTTATAATTTTTAATTTTAATATTACTACATTCAACATTCTTGTAATATGGCAATATAAACTTACTTCAACACTACTAATGTAACTATATTATTTGTTATCTTCTTATGTGTCTAGTTATTTTTTGTTCTTAGCACTGATGAAGGCATTGAATTCTGGACAAAACACTAGCACTAATAAACAAGTTTAACTTAAGTTTTTGCATCATTATATTCTGAAAAATAAATTATGATTACCTCCTTAGAAATACAGCCAACGCATCGTATTATCGGAAATAGTGGATGCAGAAACAATAAAAGCCTCGTGAGATGCCACGCGGCGCTGTCCTCGAAGAAATTCGAATGTACGATTTTCGTATAAATAGTAAAAAGATAAATGAAGAATATTGAAACGATGTAAAAAAGAAGCTGTTGTTCGTAAAGTGTATTCACTTTGCGACATAGAGCTAAAACCTTTTCGTTCAACTTGACAACTGTTCTCATATCTTGCAATAATCTTATATCTCTTAGCATGCTTAGGCAGATCTGGATCAAAGCTATGTACTGACTCATTATGCTGTAAATACCAGGGATTGTTAAATAGTGTATGATATTATATACAAAGAATGTACACAAATCGTGACCTATTTCCCAAGTTATCAGGTAGAGAATCGCTATGACGAAACTGAAGTATTTGGTAGACCAACTAGGTTTGTGAAACCAATCCACTCCGTTCTTCCACAGATGGTAGTCGATATCCTTCAAGTCTTCGTAGAGTTCCTTCAAAATAAATCTGTTAGTCACAAGCCAAGGCAAATTAATCAAATGAAACAAAGTTTGTAGCAGGATTTGTGTGGTAAATGTTATTTTATTTGCTAGCGGTGTTTCTTTTTGCCATAAAGAATATAATAAAGGAATTGCAAAGACAGCTACCGACAGGTACAGAACTAGACCTTTGGCGAGGTTGAATTTGGAGATCCCAGAAAATTCGGAGTTCATAGGAAACGTCCCAATCAGTCTGGAGAGCTTGAAGATATCATTTAGAATCAATGGAACTTTACCTATGGTTGGATGGCAAGGGGTTACATTTACCATTTCAAATAAACAGTCTTCGACCTTAAAAGTCTCAGGTTGAACTGTTCGATACATTTCTGTATTAAAGGTTCTTATTGATCACAGTCATGTTTTGAAACACAACACAAGACAATTCAATCTTATACTAATGTAGCTTATTGATTATATAATTATCGATTTATATCTATAATTTGTTTTATTACCGAGTCGTTTTATGCATTGTGACGGCCACTTCTGCGATTAAATAGAATTCGTTATCTCCTTCCAATTAAAAAGTGCTAACTCTTAGTTTCCTCTTTTGATTTTCTACAGTTGAACTACTAGAATCTTTAGAGGCCCTCTGTCTTTACTGTTTGAACCGGAATATCACCATATGAGAAATGTTGTCATATATGTATTGTTTTTCAAAATTATGGTGTTTTACTTCAATATGCGGTCTTAACGCTAGAAGTGGAGATATAGCGAAGTGCGTGGTAACGAATCTTCAACACGCCCTGGATAGGAGAGTTGCGGCATTATATCATTAGAAATTTCCTTTCCAGTCACCGTCTCACCACTCCAGAATTATAGAGATGTAATCTCTAATGATGTAATGCCACAACTCTCCTATCCAGGACGTGCTGAAGATTCGTTGCTACGCACTCCACTCTATATCTCCACTTCTAGTGTTAATGGCCGTCTATTGAAGTAAAACACCATCATTTTGAAAAAACAAAACATATATGACAACATTTCTCATATGGTGATATTCCGGTTCAAACAGTAAAGACAGAGGGCCTTTAAACTATTACCACTTCACATTGAACAATCGTAACGTGTTCCGAAATCAAACTGTCATCTTCACTAAACCAAAACCCACTCGTCTGAACATACGTGTTCCCAAAATCAAAACTGTCGCCTTCACCAAAAACAAAACCCACTTGTCTAAAACATATCGCTCGTGTTTTGTTTTCACCATAACAACCGTAACACCTTTTGTCTACACAGATCTAGCCAGTGTTTTTATTTCACCATGGCAACCGTAACACCCCTTGTCTACGCAGATATCGTCAGTGTTTTTATTTCACCGTGGTAACAACTCCCAGTTGAACTCGAATCTAAACTTAAACGTCTTATAAATTGCTCAAAACAATTTGTTTTCGGGATCAGCAGAGATACGCCCATAACCCAGTATTACTCCGAGCTGAAGCGGCTCTATCCATCTTTCCGATCCCAGTATTTCCTAGCTTCCTTTTGATTCCAAGTAATTAGTTCTCAGCGTCCCTCCTATAATCTACAAATTTTCAGTGCAATTCCATACTACTGGCAGGAATGGAATATCGCAGGCAGAATATCGGTTAACAATATTCATATCCACATTATAATGGCAACAAAATTTAAATATAAAAAAATAACAAATTAAAGAAATGTTAATTATAAAACAATAATTTAGCAGATATTAGGAGGACCTATTTAATATCATATCCAATCAAAATAAGTAAAAAATCCATAATAACGGTAAAGCAACGCGCTGACAATCAAAACATAAACATAACAAATATTAGAACACCCCTCCCCCAACATTCATTAAAATAAAATTTGATGTGTTAGTTTAATGATTCCATTAAAAAATAATATTGTATTCAAAAATCGATATTTCCAAAGTCAGAACATTCTAATATTTTTGAATGGAATATGGTTCGGGTATATATATCTAATATTTTTGTTTGAGATCGATATAAAACATTGGCAGAGATAGTAAAAGCAGATATCGATACTTCAATTTTAGATAAATTAAAAAAAAAAAGTTTAAATTTTATTTCGATATAGATAATTTATTTGACTATCGATAATTAATATCGGAGTAACTAGTAATATTCATTAAAAATGTCGTAATCTTTATATTTATATGCGATATCGATATCTGAATTTAATACTATTGGCTGGATATTTCTCGATGTTATTGGTATTTATTGAATTTTTTATGATGTCAAAAGTAATTTACATATAATTCTGAGGTGTGATTAGTTTTAGAGAGCAAATTATCTTTGATTTTTTTGTTTGCTCAACTGTTTAATACATATACGTGTGATTTTTTAAAATTTGGGAGAATTTTTTTTTTATTAACATACACAATTTTGATCCATTTTACTCTCAACTTTTAGCAATTTTTCTGAAATTTTGAGCAAAACAAATATATAATTATTATAAAAAGTTGGTAAATAGATAAATGTTCAAATCCTTAAATTGTACAGATGTATATATAATATATATATACACTTATAAAAGCATGTATAGGTAAGTAAATATAGGACAAGAAGAAGATTCGATGCCACTTCTCACCTGGTGTATCTAAAGAACAGGGTGACACTGTCACTCAATGGAAAAAGTAGAAAAGGGGGTGCATTTTGGGGCCTCAGGTACCCTGCAACGATGACCATATATAAAGATGTGATCTTGGGAATTCTGAGGTACGCATCCCCTGCGTGGAGCCGAAACCTCACGCAGACACAGAAGAAAAGACTGGCCACCATACAGAGACTGGCTCTGCTGAGGGTCACGGACATACAGAACGGTGTCACATAAGGCGGTGCAGGTGCATGCCGGAGCGATGCCCCTGAACCTCATCCTCAGGGAGGATGTCCTTAAATATGAAGTTAAGAGGCAGGGACTAGAAGCGCTGCCGGAGGAGCTCCGAGATAGGATCGGCGAGACTCCAAACTTATAGAAGAAAATACTGCGGGAGGACTCAATACAGGAATGGAATGGACGTTGGGTAGCAAGCCAGAGGGGAAAATTCTTCCCAACCGTCCTTTCTAGATTGAAGGCTAAATGGGTCCTCCCAGACTATTGGGTCTCACAGATCCTAAAGGGGCCTCTACATGTTGGCCAAGCCATGGCGAACTCAGACATACGCGAGCATGTGGAT
>NW_027107118.1:178488-202188 GCF_000696795.3 Halyomorpha halys | reverse complement strand
AACAATAACATAAGGGTCTGGAAGGAAGGTTATAAACATAAAAGCTTATACAACAAGTTGAGAAAATCCGCTAGGGACTCTTATGCATTTAACGTTTAACATGACTTCAAATAGGGCTGCTCACAATCCTATAGTTATAACATTTAACATGGTAAAACATATAACATTTAACACAACATCATGAATACCCCTACTAAAGTAGCTTATTACAACATATCTAAATGAAGTGAAAAGTGGAATTTGTGTAAAAGTAGTTTAGTAGCCAGTTTAGTTTAGCCAACTACTGAGTACCTTGTTGATCTGAGTAACTTGTGAGGAAGGGAAACAAGATGAGCTAATTGACAACTGTCATTACATTATTATTATTATTGCCATCCATTGCTTTATTTGTTATAAAAACATCCAAAACAATACTAACACAATCAAAACACAAACTACGAGCAAGTAACAATAAAAAAATGGTGACGAGCTCATCTGCTCTGTTGCGTGACGTCATTCTCCATTTAACTGACCTAATAACAGACTCTCAACCATGTTAAATGTCATATTGTTTTAACATGATAAAAGAAGGAAATATTTCTCTATTTAACATGAGTTTTTCCATTTAACACGCTTTAACATGTTAAACTAAAGGTTATGAATACCCCTTACTGTAACCCCCAAATAATAACGGCATAAGCTAACACGTGACCTACTTCTGTCATCAGGAAAACGCCTTATATTATTTATTTATCACTATGAGTTTTTAACACCCTTTAACATGTTAAACTAAAGGTTATGAATACCCCTTACTGTAACCCCCAAATAATAACGGCATAAGCTAACACGTGACCTACTTCTGTCATCAGGAAAACGCCTTATATTATTTATTTATCACTATGAGTTTTTAACACCCTTTAACATGTTAAACTAAAGATCATGAATACCCCTATTAGTATAAGAGCACGAGAGGAATAAAAAGTCAGTTATTTCACCCAAATATTTGATTACTTAATTAAAAACTATGTATAATAATGATTTATTTATTTGTTTATGGGACAATTCCTGTACAAATAGTCTGTATTACAAGTAGTCTGTGAAATACATGACATAGATAATCAATTGTATTTGTTTTACAAAAATGATGAGTTACAGATCGTTTATATAAACAAACAATATACCCAAGCTGGGCTATCCACATTCGTTAGAATAAATCAGTAAAACAAAAAAGTCACTTCATATTTAATAATATTAATAAGCAAAAAAAAAAACTATACCTCCTATTTGACGATAGGTGTCCAGCTCTAAGCAAAAGGTTTTGGGTTACATATATAAAAAACAGTTTAAGGTCCAATCCTGAGGGGACAGACAGAAATTCATACAACTGATTTCGGTTAATATTGCTTAGTTTCGACATGTATCGGATTCGGCAATTTTACAAAAAATGGAAACAATCCTCCAGGGCTGTTCCATCACAAGCTGGACAAAGCTTATGTGAGTCCAAAATATATTTGTGTGGACCGATATTTAGAGTAATTGCATACTTACTGGAAATTCGTAGTTGGGTAATTACTCTCAAGTAAGTTATAGGGAAACTGATTTTTAAGTAGCTTTGAGGATCATCCGTTTTAATGAAGACCCTGCCGTAGCACGGGTTATAGCTCCATTCTCCTAATAACAAAAGGTCTTTATCCTTGACAAATTCCCTATATCTATCCAAGATATCTCTCATTCTAATTTTGATACTTACCGGATCATTAAGTAGTATCTGGTCAAACATTCCGAAGCTTTCCAATATTTTTCTTAACTGTGTTACCCATTATATTTCAGACTCAAACGGTTGTTACTGTCTATCAGCAGTAGTTTTAAATAACATTGTCACGAAGCGAGCACAACTTCATGTAAAGTATTTTTATTAGCCAGGACAGAGTTTGCTTTAAAACGTGATATCCCACAGGAATGGGTGCCACTTCTAGTCTTACTATAAAGTGTGTGGTGTTTAGTTGCAAACTATGTATAGCTTCTAGTCAAAATTGATGAGACTGCCACGAACAGTTAAGAGTAGTATAAAATGATGGCTGTTTTAACACGTTAAGAAAAATAATGTTTCATTCAGAGTTTCATATCTTTTTTTTTTATTTAATAATTTTAAATCACGTATGGATCATTACTAACTTAATTTCTTAAATAACAAACCTTATACTTGTAATTTAAAACTCTTCGGCTGTACCCTTGTATGGAAAAAAGGATCCGGATTCATGGCTACTATTATATTGAAGTGTGAAACTACTGAAACATGGGAATCTGTGGTGAAATTTGATTAAATTATATGGTAGAGCTTGGAATGATGGAGAAGCTCAAAAAATGTATACACAGTTTGTTATCCTGCAAGATGGAATGGAGATCCGCTGGTAAACTATATAAAGATTTGAGGGAGTTATATGCTCGGCATTCAGTTAAAATGTGTTAACAGTAAGTCGCGTTCCGCACGTCAGGCATACAGGAGAATCGCGGCCCCATAATGTTCAGGCGGGTATGACCTATTCGAAGGCGCGTCAAAATCACCTCCTCTCTGCGCACACTTCTAGTTGATGATATCCAAGGAGAGACGTCACTTCTGATTTCCCTTAATTTGCCATCAGAAACATTTCCCCACGCAGAGTCGCCTTGTAATGGGCCCCTATAATCTCGAAGTGGTAAGAAGTTTTTCTTACCTTGGATCTATTATCAATGAGAACCGGGATGAAGAAGAAGTAGAATTGCTGCTGGAAATAAAGCTTATTTCTCCATTGTAAGGCTAATCAAAAGCAAACTTGTTAGCCGTACCACCAAGTTCATCCTGTACAAAACGTTGATAAGGCCAGTCATCACATACGGTAGAGAAACTTGGACCATGAGTAATAAAAGCATTAACTTGCTAGACAGGTTTGAAAGAGTAATTCTAAGGAGAATCTTAAGGCCCGTGTGCCAGAATGGTAATTGGCGAAGAAGGAAAAATGGTGAAGTTTTTGGGCTGTATAAGGAATGTAGCATCTCTGCGTACATAAGAATACAGAGGCTTAAATGGCTTGGTCATGTAATGAGGATGAGCGAGGAAAGAGTGGCTCATAAAGTATACAGTTAAATTCCGGATGGTGTACGGCAACGTGGTAGGCCGAAGGGCCGATGCTCTGAGGCGGGATCTGCGACAACTGAGGATCTCAGTTACCTTTACAGGAGATAGAGAAAGATGGTTGGCGGCAATAAAAGAATAAGAGGGTAATTAAATCATCAAAAAGCACTTCGCGATATGGAATTCCACCAGAAATCGCGACCTTTGCTGCCCTATCTGCCAGTTCGTTACCCGCTATTCCGCAATCCCTGGACACAGGTGAAAACACTGAAAGACCATTTCTGTTGGCGGACTGTAATGAGTAATAAATATGTTTTGGTTTAGTGGTTTAGTTGAAAAAATATTTCTTAAGTTAAGTAGGACTGGCAAATAGTCTGTACAGACGACCAGTTTTTTTTATTTTTGTAGGATGAAAAACATTTAAGCTTTTGTTGATTGCAACCATTTCAGCCTTATAGCTACTACACATCGGCGATAAAGAGAATAGGATCATTGCACACAATCGAGGCCCCAACACCTCTGTTATGTAGTTCTTGGAGCCGTCAGTATAAATGAAGTCGGTGTCACCTAATTTGTCTTCCAGTCTAAGAAACTCTTATTTATACCGATATAGTAGAGTGTTGTTTTTAGGTAGTCTAGAAAGGGAAACCCAAAGTTTAGGGAAGGGAAGTCCCTAAGGATAAGATGATGGAATTACAGTCTCCAATATTTTTATAATAGTAATATTTTTAAAGCTATCTACAACAATAGAAAACCTAATTGGACACCATTTAAAGTAAAGTAAATTTGTCAAGTATATGCCTTAATAGAGCTGTTTACGTTCAATAGTTTCCGCTTTATTAAAAAGCAACATTTCATAACAAAATAATAAAAAATTAAATGTAAAATAGTTCCCTTTAGAATAATTACAAAGATAATTTTAATTTTATAATAACATTTATTGGCCATAAAACAGTGGGGTCCCACATAATTATAACTTATATACAGAGAAGAAAAAATAGATAAATTAAAAATCTAACTGACTAAATAAAAACAAAACAAAAAGGTAAATACAAAATAACTGTACTATTATAATAATGAATTAGATAGGTGAAACAAAAGGTAGTTAGTTATAAGGGATTTACACGTAGAAAGGGTTGGTACATGACGTATGTTAGAGGGAATGGAGTTCCAGAGATATGCAGCTCGGGTAAAAAACGATTTATCAGACGCAGATGTTCGGTGGGGTGGAGGGTAGATGTCAGATAAATAGGACCGGGCATTGGTCAAAGAATTTGAATTACAGGTTTCTAGGATATAGGAGGAGCGCTGAGTACTAATTACTTGGAATACAAAAGGAAGCTAGGAAATACTGGATGGATAGAGCCACTTCAGCTTGGCGTAATACTGGGCCATGTCCCTGTCTGTGGTGATCCTGAAAACAAATTGTTTTGAGCAATTTATAAAATGTTTAAGTTTAGATTCGAGTTCACCTGGAAGTCCACCATATACCAGTCAAAGTGAGGGAAATTTAAGAGAGGAAACTAAGAGTTAATGGGTTTTAAGCGGAAGGAGAAAACGGATTGTATTGAATTTCTTGAGGGTTGCCAAGGTTCGACGGGAAAGGGGGAAATATAGTTTGATCAAAAGTGACTCCGAGGTTAAAAGTTTTGTGATCCATTTTTAATTTCTAATGAGATTAAAATGGTTTTCTCTTTATTTATCTTGAAAATGAAATGAGTGCAAAGTCCTTGTTCTTTACACTTATAAATTGACATTACGAAGACAGAAATGTCGTTTAAATAAGATCAGAGAACGAAAGATGAATTGAGATGGGTATAGAATCTAGCATATCCAAAACAAGCAACTAGAAATGGTAATGAATTTCTCGATGCTGTTCTATGAAATATTTGGAATAGGACCTTGTATATACAGGTCGATGAAATGACAAAGAATGGGGGTGTCAAGAATATATGATTGTTTTATTTGTTCTTAAAGATGAGAACTGACCATTACAACATTTTCTAGACAAACGGTCTAAACTTCCAATCCATTACAAAAGACTGATCTATATGACTATTATATAATAAGGCCTATTTGAACATACGTTAGTTGAGCTATGAGGCTCCACTAAACCATCAAATTCCTCCCGAATCTAACCCCTACAGTCCAAAATCCTTAATGCTCCTTACTTCGTCACTAATCAAGTCATCCATCAGGATCTCAATGTCCTACATGTTGCCGATTTGGCAAGAACCGGATACCAATCCTTCCATGATAAACTTCCCGACCACCCAAACCAACTCGTTTCTAACCTGGCTTCTCCTTCATTACCTAATAATCGTTCTAGGCGTCTGAAAAGAAGATGGCCTCGAAATCGTCTCCTCTAGAAATATTTTTGGAGTTCTATCAATGGGTAGATTCTTCACATGTTTGTATCATGTCATTATATCACTTACAACTAATTTACTTGATGTATATATATATACAGTTGTGAATAATAATAAGTAAATTTAAAACAAAAAAGATAAGAATTACCTCAGGGTAATACCCTGTAAACAAGTTTATACACCTAACACACATGTGCTCAGAGTAAATAATCGTGTATCAATTGTACCCCAAACTCTCCAGTTCCAAGTTACAACCCTTGAAGAAGGAGAGGTTGAATAGAGAGATGAGGTTGCCACTAAAGCAGGTAGGAATCACCTCTGCTAACAATAACAACAATTTATGATTTTTATACTATTGAAATACATTTGCAGAAATTTAATGGTGCATGGTTTAAGCTGGTAAAGTTGAAATGTATGGGAACAATAAAGAAAAGGAAGAGTGGAGAGGAAAGTGAGTTTAGAATTTATCAAATTAAAGAGGAGCGAAAGTGGCCAGAATAATTACAAAATGCATATTTGGACTTACGGAATTGAGCTTTAGGGATCCATTGAAACCATCGAATTCCTCTCGTATCCTTGCAATCCAAAATCCTTAAAGCTCCTTTCTTTGTCACAAATAAAATCGTCCATAAGGACCTCAATAATCCATATGTTGCCGATTTGGCCAGAACCAAATATCAATCCTTCCTTGATCAACTCACTAACAACCAACTTGTTTTTAGTTTGGTTCACTTTTCAGTAACAAATAATCCTCATATATGTTTGATAAAAAGTTTTCCTTGAGGCCTACTCTAGAAATTTTATTTGAGATCTAATAGATAGATCTTACACAAGATCGTGTCTAGGAACTACAAATGAATCTCATGAAACAAAATATTGGAGGAGTTTGTCGGGGGGTGCAAAGAACAACATAAATAAACAACACCATATTTATTTATTTTATGCCGACGTTTCGACCTGAGTTTCAGGTCTTCATCAGGGGTTGTGGCGTAGAAGGTAGGCTCGCAACTGAGTTGTGACAAAACATTGTCCCCTACTTTCACCTACCAATAATCTTATCCTTCTGCACAATCTTTTCTAATAGATTTTTCCTCTTTTCGATACAGTTCACAGTTATCTCTTCAAGAGGAGTACCCGAAGGTTTAGTACCCTATCCACTATTATATATCACATAAACACGCGACAATCCTTGCAGTTCCAATATTCTAGGCGCGATATTTAAATATTTAATCACTACTATTTACACTACATCACTTAAACTCTTCGACTTGAAACGTCTATGCCAGTTTTTTCTTGTCAATCCTTGAATTATATGTAGTTATCGAGATATCCATTGATAAAAAATTATGATAATAGACATTAATTTTATAATAATGAAGTTGATTTAATTTTCTTCATCAGTCGGTTCACATGTATTGGATTAAAAAAACCAAATAGTCAATACCTGTTGTAATCATCTGAAACAATAAATATTATTTTAGAAAATAACTATTGCTATTTCATACAATTCAATTTCGAAAAACAATATCAGACTAATTTTTTATATGTTAATATTATGATTATAAATTATTAAAATAACTTACAGAAAAAATTAGGGTACACTTCATGTTGAAAAAACCATAAACTGTAAAAACTATTTCTCTCTTAGCCACTAAATGAAAGTATAACATTTCCTGAAAATTAAAGCACTTTAATAAAAACTACAGTAAAAATTATTGGTATGCATATTGTTTGAACAAGGCCCTGTTTCATAATAAATTACAAAATGATCTTTTAGTTTTACCATACATTATGCAACTAACTCCAATAACTCGGGTTGACAAGGGCTGTGGCAGATAATTTTGTATTCTTGTACTGTAGCCGTGTGTCTACCCTACGGGTGCGGAAGTCCTTAGGGGTACACCCAGCCTCATAGACAGAGGCAAATGTGGTGGTCGAGCGTGATTCTGACCAAATTACCTCTCTGCACCAATAAATGAAACAGTAAAAAAAAAATAATAGGAACCAACAAAGTAGATTTAGAAGTATAATAAGCAATTTCACTTCTAAAATGCAGAACTCAGAGCTAAAAAAAAATAAAAAAGGCGGTTTAGTAAGGTTTAAGATATGTCAGAGAGATACAGTCTATTAACTTTTAGATTAATAACTTTTGGTTACCAATAAATATGAATAGATTCAGAAATAAATAACTTATGTTTTTAAGTCTAGAGATTATAGCAAGAATAGATGAGTAGTCAAAGTTGAAAGAAAGGGATAAGGCGTGTTCCAAATGTTTTAAGGCGGACGGGATCTCCCAAAATGTATTATTATTTGTATTTTGTAGATTGTACATTTGTATTTATTACTAATTGTTATGTATTGAGCATTGCAATATTATAAACATTTTGAAATAGGTTTTTCCTGAACATCTGGGTGGTCTTGGAGTCTGAGACACAGTAGTTCGTCAGAAAAACTATTGACACCTGTCAACGCACTGGAAACTTTTAATGGCCGATTAACTCCAGGTTTTGTCAGCCATGAGAAGGCTACCTGCGGACAAGTCCCAAAAGGTAATACTTTCTGACTACCAAGTGGGGGTAGTTGGGCTGAATTACGCAAGATAGAGAGTAAGGCACTTCGAGCTAGACAGGGAAGAAGGACTTGCAGTTAGAAGACTATAGAGGAAGGACATGGAGTGGACCATAATGAAGAAGAGATGACCGCCAATCACATCACAACTGAAAGCTCTCCTCCCACCTAGTTATTCATATATACTTCTTCAGGGTGTTCATCGACAGGTAGAATGAGGAGGTCGGCCCGACGTACTTCACACTGGGAAGAGCTTGACCACCCAGAATAGGCCATACAAAAAAATGAACGCGAAGGAGCAGACCAGGGGGCTGGACCAAGCTGCTTGCTGGAGGAGGAGGTACCCGGACGGATACGGACCAAGAGGGCTGGACGGATGCAGGTGGATAAGGTGGAGCCTTATCTAAAAGGCGCTTCCCGAGTTCTGGGCTACACTACGGTTCGAATAATACCCCTTTACCACAAATGGTATCCCCCCAAAAAATTGTAAATAAATAAAATCTAAATAAAAAGGAAAAAAAAATATGATTATTGGCAGCAGTGGCATGCCTAACCATAGCGCATTAATACCCCCCCCCAAATCATTGCTGCCGAACCCAGTATGCCAGAAATGACGAGGAAGGGGGCCAAAAAAAATTCATATATAATGGAAAAATATGGATATTTGGGCAAAACCATCTATCTCAATAATTTAACATATTATATTATTCATTGGTACTAACAGATTTATACATTCAATTTTGTAAATGTATTCAATCTCATTATGGTAGCAGTCTCAATGTGAAATCAAGCGTGAATGACATAGACGCTCGTCTTATGTTTCGGCTGCCTAGCCACCAGTTCGACCACCGGTCTCACCTTTTTTATGCTGCCCAGTGTTCATTCGAAGAACCACAGGAATGGACAAACTTACATCTTACCACTACAATCTCATAGAAATCCAGAACAAGATGCGAGGAGAAGACGGTGGCACCTTGGACTGGACACATCAGCAGCGCATAAAAAGGCGACCGTCAGCCAACACCACAGGGTCGTGAGCAACAACCATTCTCTTTCCTTTACATGCTCCTCAGGGACTAAATTTCGTACTGTTATAAATTACATTACATGATTACATCATATGTTCCCAATATGTCTGAACATTTATTTAATAAAACTATAAACATGCAATGAAGGACTCCCAGTTGTAAGGAACGTATCGGACCCTTCAGATTGCAAAAAGGTATATCAAATTTAAATAAATATATAGTTCAATTGCTCATCTTTCAATATTATATTACCCACCATCACTCCCTAATATATTATGCATTTCAATGGTAATAATATTTTGTTGCTTCTTGGTAACTGGTAAACATGCAATGCCTTTGGAAAGGAAATGAAATGATAATATTTTTAAGGAACCAATTAATTTGAATTAATATAAATATTTTTGGAGTGATTGTCCAGACAGTTTCCTGGCTGTAGAAACATATAATAATACTAATCTATTATTAATATTATGACAAATATTATTATATCTCGTTAAGAAACAAGGCACTGTACTTATGTTTTTAATGAAATATATACTTACATCATCTAAATTATACAATAATCTTCTATACAACATCTTGTTTATCTTCTTTACCTGTTCAGAAAATCGACAATGATTATTTTAAATGGCACATTATCTTAAATTTTATCAATAATTGAACTTAAACTTTAAAACATTTTTATTACAAACTTTTTCAAAGTGAATGAGAGAAAAAAAAAGTTAAAGTTGACAAAATTTCCCAAATATTTAGTTATAATAGAAAAAAAATTCTCCTTAATGAATATTAATAATGCGTTTTAAGGTCAAAACGACATTTTAATGTTTTAATAATTTATTTTATGTTGATTTTTTTTATTTTAATAAAATAAAGTCAGTGCATATTAATTCTATATGATAAAATAAAGATGCTTAGTTAGAGAAAAAGTAAAATTTAAAAATTATAG
Source organism: Halyomorpha halys (assembly GCF_000696795.3). Lineage (NCBI taxonomy): Eukaryota > Metazoa > Arthropoda > Insecta > Hemiptera > Pentatomidae > Halyomorpha > Halyomorpha halys. Next base: position 192,186 of record NW_027107118.1, on the reverse strand, counting down.
AATTAAATATCAATAAATTTGTGTTTTTATTTATTGACATTTACAATTATATATAAAATACAACAAGTAAATTTGAAGTAAGATCATAATGGTATGATACAGCATGTAGAGAAACTACCAATTGGTAGCACTCTAAAAACATTTTTACAATACAAGGTTTACCCCTGCCGAACAGATCCACTACCTTGGACTACATTTTGACAAGCGACTAACCTGGAATCCTCACACCAGACTGAAAAGAAAGGAAACTGCACGTCGATTTCGACTATTACAGCACTTACTAGACAAACGGTCTAAACTTCCAACACATTACAAAAGGCTGATCTACATGACTGTAATAAGGCCAATCTGTACATATGGAGTTGAGCTTTGGGGCTCCACTAAATTTTTGAATTCCTCTCGTATTCAATCCTTACAATCCAAAATCCTTCGTAAAATCCTCAATTCCCCTTACTTTGTCACAAATAAAATCATACATAAAGACCTTAATGTTCCCTATGTAACCGATCTAGCCCGAACCAGATATCACTCCTTCCATTATAAACTCTCTAACCATTCAAACCCCCTAGTTTCTAACCTTGCATCCTCTTCAATTCCTGACAATCCTCCGAGGCGCCTGAAAACAAAATTTTGGAAGGTTAGGGAGATTATAATAGAACAGTTCATATCTTGTTCGGGCAAGGTCGATATACTACATATTGAACATTAAGGTCTTATAGGTGATTTTATTTGTCGCGAAGTAAGGAGGATTTTTGATTGTAAGGATTGGATACGAGAGAAATTCGAAGGTTTAGTGAAGCCCAGGAGATCAACTCCGTATGCCCAGATTGATGTAGATCAGCCTTTTGTAATGAATTGGAATTTTAGACCGTTTGTCAAGTAAGTGCTGTAATAGTCGGAATCGAAGTGTAGTTTCAGTCTTGTGTGATATAATGTTGATATAACTGATGCGCAGCCTCTCATTGCAATGATCATGTTTTGTCAAGAGTGAACATAATAAACAGCGCTATCGGTGTTTGTGATCGGAGATAAGATGATAGGGTGACATCATAAACTATCGCACCTTTGTTACAATATATTCCACAGCCATAAACTTGGGCATTTTTAATGGACGGAATGATATCGGTTTCGGATACATAAGAAACATTCAGTTCTTTATAGATGATTTGATTTGTGACAATGTAAGGAGGATTGAGGATTTTGGATTGGATACGAGAGGAATTCGAAGATTTAGTGGAGCCCCAAAGCTCAACTCCGTATGTCCTAATGGGCCTTATTGTTATGCAGATTAATGTTTTGTAAAAACTTGAGACAGTTTCCTATCTTTTCAGTCTTGTCTGAGGATTCAAAGTTAGTCGTTTGTCCAGATGTTGTCCAAGGTAGCGGATCTGTTCAACAGGGGTAAGAGCAACATTATTGAAGTATACTGTAGGGCAGTCAGTAGGTTTACCACGTAGGGTAAAGGTAATTTGATGGGATATGTTGGAATTTATTTTAATCGGATGAAATTTCTTCCAAAAATGGTATTTAGTACTTTGGGACAATCCTGAAAACGAATATGGTTTTCTTTTTTCTGAAAAAATATTTACCGAACTACTTTACTCCGAGACTTACGCTTAATTCTGTTCATATTTTTCTACTCAAAAATCTCATGATTTCATCATCTTTAAACCTTCCCTCGGCGAAATGGAACATATAGCAAAAAGCCCCAGGCAAATTGGTCCAGTAATAACCAAGCATATCGAGGACAAAGATTCAACAGTTCTCTTTTATATAGAGAGAGATATCATTTACCGCTATAAACTAAATAGCTGTAATAAGCACTGACTGATATCATCCAATGTATGAATAACTAAATATATTGTTTTATATCAAACTTTCAATTGTATTTAATTAATCTATCTGCATTTGCGATGCAGTGGCGGGTCTGCTAGTATTGTATAAATGGATTGAAATTGTCTGAGAAGAGACTTACTTGGAATCCACACACAAGACTGAAACGACAAGAAACTGCTCGTAGATTCCGATTGCTACAACACTTACTTGACAAAAGCCCTAAACTTCCGATTCACTACAAAAAATTAGTATACACTACGATAATCAGACCAATTTGGAAATATGGAATTGAGCTCTGAGGCTCCACCAAACCATCAAATTCTTCTCGCATCCAATCGTTGCAATCCAAAATCCTACGTAAAATCCTTGATGCTCCTTATTACGTTACAAATAAACTCATTCACAAAGACCTTAACATCCCATTCGTTGCAGATTTGACCCATAACAGATATGCATCTTTTCATTCCAAACTCCTTTACCATCCAAACCCATTAATTATTAATCTTTCATCCTTAATAATCCCTGATAATCCTCCGAGGTGTCTGAAAAGAAGATGGCCACGGAACCTTCTAATTTAAATTAATGTTTGAAGTACCACCAATGGGTGGTTCCTTCCCAAGATTTTCAAGTGTATATGAAACATACAACATATTTACTTATTCTATTATTTTGTACAGTTGTAAATTACATTAAATAAATAAATTTAAAAAAAAATATCTGAGTACCTCTTGAGATATGTATCCTGTACACAGCACAATCATCAGCAGAGGACTTACATAGTTCGCCATCCAACACACAGTTCCTATATAAATTATTTCGCCTTGGACAATTTTAACGTAAATTACGACAAGCATAACGATGAATATATTTAAGATGTACGTAAATAGCTGCACTTCGTACAGGGTGTTCACTTTTTCGTAAAGAACAGACAGTTTATCTGTCAACTTGATGACTGTCTCACTATCTTCGATTGTCCTAACCTTCCTAGATATAGATAGGCAGAGCTGCAGCAGTGCCAAATACTGACCTGTAATGCTGTGAAGAGCTGGATAAGTTAAATGGTGTGTGATGCGAAGTTCTATATTTTTCCATCTTTGGTACACTGTCTCCCAAAGAAGATCAGAAATTATCATAACAGTAAAACCAATGTATTTAATACACCAAAGTGGCTTGTAAGACCAATTAATACCGTTTCTCCACATTTGGTATTCGATATCCTTCAGCTCATCGCATAGTTCCTTCACTAGCAATCTCTTCCCAACAAGAGAAACTAAATTTGTCAAATGAAAAAAGATGATAGGTATAATTTGACAGATAAAACGCACTTTGTCAAACATTGGTAAACCATCATGTGGTATGCAATTTGCCCATACAGTTATAATGACACCCGCCAAGACATACAGAACGAATCCTTTAGCGAGGTTATATTTGGAGATACCGGAATATTCCTTGTCAATCGGGAACGTCCCTAATATCCTGGATAGCTTGAAGACGTCATTAAGAATCTTTTCTACCTTTCCGATGGTTGGGTGGCAGGGTTTCACTTGTACCATGGTTTAATATCCTCCAAACTACTTCTAATCTCCAGTTGAACTGAACGATAGAGTAATCGAAGACGCCGGTATTTTATCGATCTCAGCCTTAATCTAGATATGGTAAAACAACATGGTGAGGACATTATATCATGGAAACAGCTTTGTTCATTTCTGATATATCAATACAATTCATCACTTAAATTAAAATCGATTGTAATGTATATTTGATGGAATAGCTAGTAATCAAAATTGACCTATTGTTCGATTTATTTATTATACGCATTTTATCAAATCTCAACAATGGATTAAGACACTAACGTGAATGTAATGTATGACTAACTACATTTTTGGAAAACTAACCCTCTCTCTTAGAAAGGATAAAGACGAAAAAAGCAAAGTGATGCTCAGAGACCACTGTTTAAGTTCTCTAAACTGGAAAGCCTGGTTACAGATGAAAACAAAGTAGAGAGCGAAATAGGGGCCAGGATAGTAGCAGGAAATAGATGTTATTTCTCACTGTAGAAAATAATTAAGTTTAGATCTCTCTCTAAAAGAGTGAGAGGGGTCATTTACAAATCCATCGTAAGGCCAGTAGTGACCAATGGGAGAGAAAGGTATTGAGAAGGATATGGGGAGGAGAATCGGAGAATGGAGTTTGGAGTAGAAGAAGAAATGATGAGCTAAATAGCAAGAATAAGATGGTAAGGACATGTTGTGAGGATGCCCGATGAAAGGATACCCAAAGAGATGGTTTATTGCAAACCAGATGGAAATCGAAATTGTGGATGCCCCCGGATCAGATGGTTGGGCGATGTGGAATAGGATTTGAATCTTTTGAATGTTGACAAATGGAAAGAGACCGTGTAGATTGGTTGGCTGTGGTGGATTAGACCCGGGGAGTTCTCGCAGGCAGTGTAGTGCTATAATAATAATAATAATCCTCTCTCTTATTTACTTTATCATAATGTAAGCTAAAAGTTCAAAGTCCTTTGAATGCTCCTTATTGTGTTAAAACCTTACTTCAAGATACACACTTATGTCACTTGAAACACACTTGAGATGTTTACAAATTACCAAACCTTCATCAGAACCTTATTCATCTTCTTGATCTTTTATTAAAATCGTGATCCAGATCCAACAATCCCTATAATCCTCAAAAAAGTTAGAAACGACAGTGGCCACAAGACATTTTGTTAATTCGGTAGATATTCTGAATGTTAATAATAGTATTGACCGAATCGCAGGTACGAAACGTTGGCTTTTCTGAGACCACTAGCAGTGACTCAAATGGTAAGGGAACCTCAACTCTAGATAAGTATTGCTGAATATTTCCCTACAGGTACCAAGTACCTTATCGAACTAGGCCCTCGGTGGGATCGCGATCGGTCACAAAGCAGAAAACATGAAAATGTTTTGGGGAGGGTAGGAAGCCGCTTTGATGTTTAGGTTGAGTTCTAGTTCCCGCCCTCAAATTTGATCAGCTAATAAAATAATTACAAGGACAGGAAGAGAATAATTCCATCAATTAGAAAAGCGAAAAGAGAGAATTCGGAATAATAAAGTCAGAAGGGAAGAGGACATCCGAAGCAATGGACCTGCTTCAGCGAAACTAGCCCGAAGAGGAGGAACTATCAAAGCCTGGCTGAACCCAGAAAGTCAAAGCGCGCAACCCGTACTAGATAAGTGATAGTCCTAAACTGTAATTATGAATGAAAAACGAATTAGATATTAGAGTCAATAGAATAAATATGGAAGCTTTCATTCTCAATTTCATTTCAATATTAATAATGTTGATGTCAGCCAGTGCATGCTCTTGTTTCAATTAAACCTCATATGTAAATACTTGTTATAAATTTAATGTTATTCCGATTTGATTTTAAAGTTGAAACAACTTGAATTCCACCTGATCAGCATAGCTTAGTGAATTGGTGAATACAACACTATTGGAAAAAATATTCAATGCCTCGTCACCCTTTGTTGCCGTGATAGGTTACTTGCTCATAGTTAGTGTTTTAATTGTGTTAGTATTGTTTTGGATGTTTTTATAACTAATAAAGCAATGGATGACAATAATAATTATAACAACGTAATCACATTTGTCAATTAGCTCATCTTGATTCTCTTCCTCACAATTTAGAAGATCAACAAGAACCCCTTAGCTAAACTTTTACACAATTTCCACTTTTCACTGGATTTAGCCTTTTATAATATCAATAAATTACTTTAATGAACACTTGAAAGTAAACAACAATAACATGAAGTTTCTAGGAAGGAAAGGTTATAAAACAAGTTGCTCAAAAAATCCGCTAGTAGCTCTTATGCATTTAACATGACTTTAAATAGGGCTGCTCACAGTCCTATATTTGTAACATTTAACATGGTAAAATATTTTATATTTATGACCACATGAATACCCCTAATATCGCTTAATTTATTTCTCGATTCATAATTATTAGAGATATTTTACTTTTTATTTTTCAGTATTTATTTCAGTAAAGTCCATTTCCAATGCCTGTTATATGATTGTAAAGGGAAATCTCCCAGAATAAATATAGAAATACATAATAAAAATTATAATTACTATTGTTACCTGCTGAGAAATAAATCCTGTATACAGTGTTATCAGCAGAAGAGGGGTAATGTAGGTTCCTACCCATAATACAGTTCCTATATAAATAACTGTGCCTTGGATAATTTTAACATAAACTACAACAAGCATAACGACGAATATATTTATGATGTACGCAAGTATCTGCGCTTCGTAAAGGGTGTTCACTTTTTCGCAAAGGGCAGACAGTTTATCTGTCAACTTGATGACTGTGTCACTGTCTTCGATTGTCCTAACCTTCCTAGATATAGACAGGCAGAGTTGCAGCAATATCAAATACTGACTTATAATGCTGTGAAGAGCTGGATAAGTTATATGGTGAGTGATACGAATTTCCACATATTTCCATTTGGTGTGGAATGTCTCCCACATTAAATGAGTGACTATCATACAAAGAAATCCAATGTATTTAATAAACCAACTTGGCTTGTAAGCCCAATCAATACCGCTTCTCCACATTTGGTATTCGATGTCCTTCAGCTCATCGTATAGCTCTTTCACTTGCAATCTCTTCCCAACAAGAGAAACTAAATTTGTCAAATGAAAAAAAATGATAGGTATAATTTGACAGATAAAACGCACTTTGTCAACCATTGGTAAATCATGATGTGGTATGCTATTTGCCCATACAGTTATAATGACACCCGCCAAGACATACAGAACGAATCCTTTAGCGAGGTTATATTTGGAGATACCGGAATATTCCTTGTTGATCGGGAATGTTCCTAATACTTTGGATAACTTGAAGACATCATTAAGAATGAGTTCTACCTTGCCGATGGTTGGCTGGCAGGGTTTCACTTCTATCATGGCCTAATATCTAAACTATATTCAATCTCCAGTTGAACTGAACGACCGAGGAAATGAGATTGCTAGTATTTTATTGATTCCAGTATTGTTTTTTTAAAACAACAATGGTCTGGCTATTTCTTCGTCGACACAGTTTTGTTTATTTTTGATCTACTAATACAATTCATCACTTAAATTAATATCGATTAAAATGTATGTCTGATTTTTCACTTACTTTATTTTTAATCTATTTTCAACAATCAATTGAGACTGAAAAGTGATGTCAGTATGAATAACACCTTTTTAAGAAAACTAATTTTGTCTCCATTATCTACGTAATCATGGCGTAAGGTAAAAGTCCTTTATGATGGGGCAAGGAGTACAATGGAGGGGGCACGCTTCGAGGACTTTCTTAGGTCTAACATCTAATACATAATATATTTGATAGTCGAAGTTGACAGTTGGCAGTTAACAGTCAATAGTTGCTGCTGCACCCGGTAAATGTATGACCCTTGTGCATCATCATCACGGTTCCAGCCCTTTTTCCATTGTCCATAGACCCCCTGGAACTGCGCGGAAGGATCTAAAAGATCTCGTCACAGCGGCCCCTCTGATTAAGAAAAAAAAAGAAATTTCTAGGATCTAGATCAGTGCAGCCAGTGTGTGGATGTTTCCAGCAGTGTTTTCATGTTTAACTAGGCCAAAACATCGATACCGGCCAATGACGTTGTATAGTACGCATTATGTTGGTGTAGAAATCGTCTTTGATCTATGGTGGATTCGGTGAACTTGATCCGTTCAACGGCGGAGCACTCCAACGTGGAACTGACCTGTGACAAACTGTCCGGTAAGAACAAACTCATCACTCTTTTAAAGTTGAAATCAGGAAAAAAAACTAAAAGTTTTGGATGAAGTAACCATAGTTTTGGAATCATAGGACGCGCTGAAGAAACGTTGTCACACACAGCACTATCCCACTTCTAGTGTTAATGACCTCCCATTGAAGTAAGACACCATAATTAAAAAAAAAAAAAAAACATACACGATAACATTTCTTATATGGAGATATTTCGATTCAAACAGTGAAGACGCAAGGCCTGACAAACTATCACCACTTCATGTTAAATAATCATAAAATGTTCAAAACCATACCTCCTTGGCACCTCATTTAAGAAGATGGAACTAGCCCTATATGGGTTCGATCGCACCGCGACGAATTCTGGAGCCTCCAATAATGAGTATACTGGCAGTATACATCTCCCCGCTGGAAGAGGAATCTTTCTTGCCAATAGAAGAGCAGTGTTTCGAAAGGTTGCGAAAATATTAGGAATACAAAAATACTTATGTATAAGTACTTTTGGAAAATATATTGATCTCCTGTGTCCCAGTAGTGTACTGGGCAGGTCGTCGATGATAGTTGGGAAAGCTCCAGAGTAGAATTGACATGTACATCATGCCAGAGAGCACGCTCCCACTGCTAATGAACAAGAACAAACTCCTTTTCTACTGAGATTCCGTGTATGGGAGAAGGAAATTATAACCTATCCCACATTTTCTTCAGCAGGGAAAACCTTACATCGTTAATGACAGGATAACAAGGATAAATAATGAAGAAAACATAAATTAATAAATAAAGCTAAGGTGTAGGCCAAGGATTCAGTTTGTTGTTAGATCTACAGTACAGCCCAATTTCCTTCTCATCACATAATTATATCCTTATATATATATATATATATAACTTAATATACTTAATGGCAGGAATGGAATCAGGATGGAAACAGGAATCACTGTGTCAGCCGGCGTACTTTCCAACCACTATTACAACTCGTTTAGCCTGTAAGACAGTGTTGGTACTTAAATATTTCTACATCTGTTTCATCGAATTCCACACACTACTTTGGCGTTTGCACGTTCAAACGTATAACATTTTTTTTCTCGACATATCTATTAGTACTCCGGTTGAAAAAAAACCAGTTATTTCGCCTCGATTTTGATTACTTTAATGAAAATTATGTATAATTACTAGTTGAAATTGACAAGACTGCCAAGTAGGTAAAGCCATGGCAACAATGAAAGTATAGTAATACAAAATGTTAAAAAAAAATTAATTTTTCAATCAGAGCTCCCTATCTTTTTTAACTACCTACAATGTTAGAAAACCTAATAGAATATCATTTAAAGAACAATGGATCTACTTAATTATGAACCTTACTAGAGCTGTTTACGGTCAAAAGGTCTCGAGACAGTTTTTTTTTTTCATAAAAAATGTACCTATTGAAAAATCTGTATTAAGTTAATTTTTTATGGAAAATCGATATCTCAGGAACCATGAGACGTTCAGATATATATTAGCACTCAAATTCTAATGCACTATAAAGTAGTTTATAACATTTATCTTCGTAGGAGTAGTAGTCTTTTTTATATTAGCATATTAATATGAATTTTGCATTTAAAATTTTGTCCGAACAACTAGAAATCAAATTATGTTTGCAAATATCATGAAAACTACTACTCCTAAGAAGATAAAGGTAATAAACTACTTTATAGTATGTTTAACTAGCTGTAATTTGAGTGCTAACAGACACTTGTACGTCCAATAGTTTTTGAGATATAGATTTCCCAAAATAAATTCGCTAATTACTGATTTAGTACATTTTTTATGAAAGGACCTTTTAAAAAAACTGTATCTTGGAAATTAGTTAACGTAAACAGAGCAGTTTAGCAGGGCTCATATTTTAGTAAATTTGCTCTCTTTTCGATGATGCTACATCAGGTGATGCTACATTCGATGATGCTACATCAGGTGATGCTACATTCGATGATGCTACATCATACATGCTACATCATACATGCTACATCATACATGCTACATCGTTTGCTAGTTGGGTAGCTTGTTTTAACGATATAGAGCTCTGATTGAAAAATTATTTTTTTCTAACATTAATTTTTATTTTTGAAACATCCTCCATTTTTTATTATCCCTAACTTTGACTAGTAATTATACATATTTTTTATTAAACTAATTAAAAATTGGGTTGAAATAACTGGTTTTGTTCTCCTCTAAGGACCTTTTTTTTCAATTACATCAACTACATTATCAACGTTCAGAAACTAGTTTGTCATATTTCATCACACATACTTATGAATGCACAAACCATTATCAGCTATATTATATAAATGGATTGAAATGATTTTAGTACCTCCTGAGATATGTATCTTGTATACAGCACAACCAGTAGTAGAGGACTAACAAAGTTCGTCATCCAACACAAAGTTCCTACATTAATCGTTGACCCTTGGATAATTTTAACATAAATTACGATAATAATGACAGCAAATATATTTAAGACGTATGCCAGGAGCAGCGCTTCGTAGAGTGTGTTCATTTTGTCACAAAAAGCAGATTCCTTAGCGGTCAACTTGATGACTGTGTCAATGTCTTCCATTCTTCTTACTTGCCTCAATATGGACAAGCAGAGCTGCAGCAGTCCCAAATACTGACCTGTAATACTGAAAAGAGGAGGATATGCAATATGATGGGGGGCACGAAGTTCTACGTTTTTCCATCTTTGGTACACTGTCTCCCACACAATCTCACAAATTATCATAGTTGTAAAACCGATATATTTAATAGACCAACTTGGCTTATAAGAAAAATCAATACCGTTCTTCAAGAATTGGTATTCAATATCCTTCAGCTCATCGTATAGTTCCCTTACAATCTGTCTCTTCCCAACAAGAGAAACTAAATTTGTCAAGTGAAAAATGACGATGAGTATAATTTGAAAAATAAAACGTAGTTTGTGAAATATTGATAAATTTTCATGCGGTACACTATTAGCCCATACAGTTATAATGATAATTCCCAAGACGTACAGAACGAATCCTTTAGCGAGGTTATATTTAGATATACAGAAATATTCCTTGTCGATCGGGAACGTTCCTAACACTCTGGATAGTTTGAAGACGTCATCAAGAACCAGTTCTACCTTACCACTGGTTGGCTGGTAGGGAGTCACCTGTATCATGCCTATATATCCAAACTGCATTCAATCTCCGGTTAAACTGAACGAACGATGAAATGAAGATTTTTAATCGATTCAAGTCTTGTTCTTTGTTGTTTTCTTTTATTGAAGGTAAACAGACATGACCATTTCAATCAATGGTACTTATGTGTTTATATTTGATTCCTTATCACAATTCATTACTTAAATTAATATCGAATGAAATGTATATTTGATGGAATACTTGTCATAACTGTCATTCTCTACAATATTCTTTTATTTCAATTTAATTTGACAGTTTTATAATTTATATATTTTTTTTCATCAGATTGAGATACCTCAATAACTAAATTTGATTAAAGTAGAAAACCTGGACTATTATACACAACGTGTATCCAATAATGTTGTTTGACAACTCTGTAGGGCTATTAGTCAACAACAACTAACAGATTTCGTTCTTTCATAGGAAGACCCCTTAAAAATAAGACCGCAAGGTGCTGCCATCTAGTGGCAAACAAATAAAGCAGTAGGTTTTGGTAGCCATCTTGGCCTCTACAAAGAGAAGAGTGAAAACCATCTCGAGAGTCACATCATTTTCTAGTTGAGATCAACAATTCATTATGAGTGACTGCAGGACTAGAGTTGAGACTGGAGATACTCATGAATTGCTTTGTAAGATTTATCTTTGGGTTCTCGAGGCGCTCTCAAGTCTCCCGCTGGTACCGAGCTGAAGTGGCTCTATCCAACCTCCCGAAGGCAATACCTCCTTGACGTTTTCCTATTCCAAGTTCTTAAAATCAAAAACCCTACCTATATCCTTGATCTCCTCACTCTTTGTTCATCCATCCACTCATTAAACACCAGATCCCAACCGATTGATTTATATATGCCCTCCTATAGAACCTCCCTCTTTAGCAAATCCCTCGTCATACGTACCTCCTCCTGGAATTCTCTTCCCATCTCCATTCGCCAGTCCTCATCTATTCTTTCCTATAAACAACACCTATTCCTCCACTTAGGGTATAATCAAACCTCCACATCATTATAATCAAATAAATAGGCATATATTGATTAACATTATAAAAAATAGTTAAGCCAATATCCCAATGTAATTACATTTTATTTACTGGAAACTTGTAAATGCTTGCCAGGAAAAATCTTAATGTATGAACCATTTATTTATTCTTAGGGTACATACGTCCCAGAATAAAATTATTTTTTTCATTTCAATTCATGAGTGAGTAGTTTCACCACACTCAGGTAGAAGAAGGAAGAGAGGAACTGGCATAATATAAGAGAAGAACTAGTCTTGTTTTAAAACGTTAAAAAAAATTAGTTTTCCATTCCGAACTCTAAAACTACAAACAACACTAGAAAAGCTAAGAGGGCTCCATTTAATATAGAGTACATTTTATAAAATATGACTGATGATGAATAGACACATTTACGTTCACATAACAGTAGTTAGCGAGATATAGCTTTTTAAAAAGCAACATTTCATAAAAATGTAATAAAAGAAGTTAGTAAATTTATTTTGAGAAATCTATATCTCAAAATGAAGTTTGTAAATTTATTTTGAGAAATCTATATCTCAAAAATGATTTCACTAATAAATATCTATTAGCACTCAAAATAAGCTATTTTGATGGACTATAAAATAGTTAATAAAGTTTACTTCGTAGGAGTAGTAGTTTTCAAGATATTTGCTCAAATAAATTAATTTAAAGTTGTTCAGACAAATTATTATACGCCAAATTTAAATTCATATGTGAGTATCATAAAAACTACTATCCCTACCATGATGGTGTCATAAACTACATTATAGTAAGTTAAATTTCCTTTATTTTAAGTGCTGACAGACATATGCACAGCTTATGGTTCTAGAGATATATTACAAAAATAAAATATTTTATCCAAATCACTAGAAATTAACATTTTGTCAATTTATTTTTTCAAATGTCATAAAAACTACTACTCCTACGAAGATAAACGTTGTAAACTACTTTATAGTACATTAAACCAGCATTAATTTGAGTGCTAATAGACATCTATACTGACATAGTTCCTGAGATATAGATTTCTCAAAATAATTTAACAAAGTACTAATCTTTCAGTACATTTCTATGAAATTTTTAAAAGCTCTATCTCGAGAACCATTGAACATAAATAGCTCTATAAGGGCTAATATTTCAGAAACTTTACTCTACATTAAATGATGTCCTCTTAGATTTTCTAGTGTTGTTGGTGGTTCTAGAGATATAGAGCTCCAAATGAAAAAATATTTTTTTTTTAACGTTTTGAAACAGCCGCCATTTTTCATTCCCCCTACCTATACTTGGCAGGCTCATCAGTTTTGACTAGTAATTATACATTTTTCATTAAAGTAATCAAAAATCTGAGTGAAATAAGTGACTTTTTTTTCCACTGGGTTCTTGTACTGTATGTCTTATTCTCAATCTAGCTGTTGCGACCTCCTCCCTGTGATTGGAACGATTTGACGTGGTCCATCCTTCAGTTATTTTTTTTTTAAGATTTTAATTTATTTTTCGGACTTTAATTCCACATGTTCCAAATACATGATGTTTCATTTTTCAATGGAAGAATTATTTATTTATAACCCATTATTGTTGTACGGGAAAAAAACTTATATTCTATTAAATCAACAGTTTATTTATCGAACCATTACATATATAAAATACTGTTTTAATGCACCTTATTTTTTAGAGGAATTGGTGAGGTTTTTTATATAATAAAAGTACAACATTACTTATTTTATATTCTGAACTTAGGTAGTGGGTAGCTCATTGGTAAGGCGATGAACTACTAACTCCAAGGACGCGGGTTCTAATCCGGCTATGGCAGAAAATTATTATCTGTTAGCTGTAGTCGTTGAGTCAGACCTGTATGTTCGGGGGCCCAGTTAAGC
>NW_027107118.1:166243-178409 GCF_000696795.3 Halyomorpha halys | reverse complement strand
CCCAGTTAAGCATGATTCTGACCAAATCACCTCCTTGCACAACCGTTGTTATAGTAAGAGTACTTCCTTACAAAGTACTGCAGCCCTGACCCTACATGGTTTGTAGTGGTACAGATTTAATGTAATAATCAGAACTTTAAATTTTACATTTTAATTTATATATTTTTTACATATATAAAATACTGTTTTAATGCACCTTATTTTTTAGAGGAATTGTTGAGGTTTTTTATATAATAAAAGTACAACATTACTTATTTTATATTCTGAACTTAGGGAGTGGGTAGCTCATTGGTAAGGCGATGAACTACTAACTCTAAGGACGCGGGTTCTAATCCGGCTATGGCAGAAAATTATAATCTGTTACCTGTAGTCGTTGAGTCAGACCTGTATGTTCGGGGGCCCAGTTAAGCATGATTCTGACCAAATCACCTCCTTGCACAACCGTTGTTATAGTAAGAGTACTTCCTTACAAAGTACTGCAGCCCCTACATATAGCCCATACATGGTTTGTAGTGGTACAGATTTAATGTAATAATCTGAACTTTAAATATTACATTTTAATTTATATATTTTTTTTTTACTTAGTGAAAAAATATTCAGTAAGTAATTCTTCATATTAACGTAACGATCAATCAAAAATGTATATTTTATTGTATATACATATTGTGTTTATTACATATATTGAAGAAAAAAAATCAAATAGTCGATTCCTGTTGTCACCATCTGAAACACAGCAAAAAATCATTAAACATTAACAATAATCAAAAATCATTAAACAATTTTAATCCTTCGCAAAAACTTGATTTTTCGAAATATGTTGAATCCAAGACTGTAATAAATTAAAAAAATCCGTCAGTCTGCTGTCTCTAAGACAACTGAGACTATTTAATTTATTTATTTATTATGGAACCCAAGCCAGAGATCCTACCAATATGGCTTCACGATTTACCATTCCATTATGTTAAAGACAATGAGTCCCAACTTTGTGTATGGAACGAATTAAAATTGATATTTGATCTAACTAAAGTATATTATTGGGTAAAGATTGTTTAAATTCCCTTTATTTAAAACACCAAAATATTGTTTAAAACTCTAACAATCAAAGAAATTTCTAATTCAAGTGTTTTCCACTTAAATAATAATGTCTCACAAAATGGTCTGTGTATCTGTTTGTGGACAGCTTAGATCAAAAACGAAGAAATCGAACGAAACGGAAATTGTATAGTTCCCTCAATTCAGGGTTTTGTAGCCTTCTGAATTCTCGGGTTGACTCAACCTTCCGAATACTTTATTTTCAATAACATTAAGGCTTTTTAAAAAGCAACATTCCATAAAAATGTTGTACAGAAGGTAGTGAAAGATCAGTAGTAATTGAATTTATTTTGAAAAATCTACATCTCAAAAACCATTCGACGTACAGATGTCTATTATCACTCAAATTAAAGCTAGTTTAATGAGCTATAAAGTAGTTTATATTGTTTATCTTCGTAGGAATAGTAATTTTTATAATATTTGCTAAAATAAATTGATTTATAGTTGTTCTGACAAATTTTCATTTGCCAAATTTATATTTATATGTGAATATCATAAAAACTACAACCCCTACGAAGATAAGTGTCATAAACTACTTTATAGTAAGTTAAATTTTCTTTATATAGATTGTTGGCAGACATAAGTGCGTCTTATGGGTCTAGAGATATATTTTTTAAAAAATCCAACATTTTATACGAACAACCAGAAATTAACATTTAGTGAGTTTATTTTGTCGAATATCATTAAAATACTAGTCCTACAAAGATAAAAGTTATAAACTATATTATAGTAAATTCAACTAGCTTTCATTTGAGTGCTAATAGACATTTATACGTCACTTAGCTTCTGAGATATAGACTTCTCAAAATAAATTAACTAACTAATAATCTTTCAGTGCATTTCCAAGAAATGTAGCTTTTTAAAAAGCTATATCTCGAGAACTAATGTACGTAAATAGCTCTATTAGAGCTGATATTTCAGCAAATTTACTCTTCCTTAAATAATGTTCTTTTTGATTTTCTATTTTTGTTGGTAGTTTTTAAAATATAGAGCTCCGAATGAAAAAATAATGTTTTTTAAAGAGTTAAAACAGCCGCCATTTTTTATTTCCCTCTACCTATACATGGCTGACTCATCAACTTTGACTAGTAATTATACATAGTTTTCTTTAAATGAAATAAAAAATTGGAGTGAAAGGACTGCCTTGTTTTCTTCTTGGCTCTTGTACTGGCACCATCATCGTATGTATATATAGTCAGTCGACTTGGACAGCTATCTGCACCTTGTCGTGTGATATATTTCCCCAGTCTACTTACGAGAAGATTGCAATCTACAACTGTGTATTATTTCCTTATAATTTCAAATTACGGAGATGATGATCAGGTTTGCGACAAAAAGAGAAACAAAAATAGTTGTTAACTATTAACTGTTAACTTTTTACCACAACGCTAACCATTCTCTCCGTAATTTACAACTGTGATACCTTGCCTTCATTCTACTAGGCCTACATCCTCGATTCTAGGCCAGATAGACATTATTCGTTTTCATTCTGCAGATTTCAATAATTTATTTTCGACCATAAAATATTGTTTTTTTTTAAATACCTCTGTTCTGTTTTGTATTTTTCAATTTATAATACTTATTTATTTATATTTTCTTTATTGTTTCTTTTGTTATAAAATTTCATTTGTTTCATTTCATTCCACTAACACTACTAACCCTCCAACAGAACCTGATATTTTACTGCGTTAGGAAATTCCTATAGAAATTCAATTCCGTATGCAATATATACGATGAATATATGAAAATGAAGAAAACAGAGGAAAAAAGTTCCTTACCGTACAAATAAGAGTATTCTCCAGAATAAAAAATCCAGCAGCTGTAAAAACTAGGTCTCGTTTAGCCAATAAATGGAATTGTAATGTTTCCTAAAACAATAAAAAAAGTATATTATTTATTTAAAATCACTAAAAACATCGATATATAATACATCTTCTAGGAGTACTGTAGCAACGCAATCTATGAACCATTCACAGAACTCGTAACTTCATCGCTTTCCAAACAGAGAGCGCCACTCATAATGTTGAAGAATATATTACAAAATGATATAATGACACACAAAAAACTTGTTTATATAATAGAGAGAAATTAAATCATTACTGCACTTTAATCTGTTTGTTCTTGAGATTTACTTACATCTTCAAGATTTTTCAATAATCTTCTGTACAGCATTTTGTTTGTTATTTTTACCTAAAAAAAGAAGAAAAATCTATTACAAGCTTATTATCAAAGAATCTATTATAAAAAATCAAAGATCATATTGATTAATTACATCATATATTGACTTTATTAAATTAATATTATTTTATTATCTGATGTTAAGCGTGGAATTTCGGAACTTCACAATGCATTGGATGTTATGAAAACCTTCTGACTGTGATAACAAAAAAATCGACCTTAGGTCTCTTTAAATTTGAGTTATGAACGATTATATGAACATTTGACACCGGGGGAATACACAAAATCATCCAATAAATCCAGGTAAAAAAATTCCATTTTTCAGTTTTCATGAAAAAGGGCATTTTGCAGTTTGGGATGTTGCTAAAAACGCCCCCCAAAAAATTTGCTGACCTACTTTACAGTTATAGTATTTACATATTTTTGTTTGTAAATATAATATAGCTTAATAGAATCTTTTATTCTTAATAAGAATAAAGAAAATATTCTTAATAAGAATATTTCATTCTTCGGAAAGAGACGAATCGATTCGTATACCATAACCGTGAAAAAATACGCATACTCTCTGAGCTACAAACCAAAAACACTTAATTTTGATTATAACTTTTTTTTCTACTCTATAATTCGGGGATTTCATTATCTTTAACCTTCCTCTGGTGAAAGGGTATATTTTGGCATATATTTGGTTGAAGCCTATGCGGATGGTATTGGAGTCTATGCCTCTAGTGCCAGGCCTAAACGGGCTCTTACCCTTGCACAGAAAGCTTCTCCCACCATCTTAGCTGCATTAAAGAAAGATGGCATTAGGGTGAACCCGTCTAAGACTGACGCTATTGTCATGTCCTTTCAGACAGGCAAAAAGAGCTGCCTGTCTCAAAGATTCCTGGTGGATGAACAGGGACGGAAGATCTCTAATGCCATCCTCTACCTTGGTGTGACTCTAGATCGTCATCTCAGCTTCTCCAATCATGCCAAGAAGAGACTCAAACTGGCCCGACTTAAAACGTATAGGCTGCACCATCTGCTCGCTTCACCGCAACTTTCACTGCTCCTTTAACGAGACATTTCTATAAAACTACGTTAAACAGACTGATGAGTTTCCAGGGATCTGTTCTTCGAAGAATCGTCAGGGGAACCAAGCTTCAGAGGGCCAAGAACAGTGCCATCCGTGAAGAGCTCCAACTCCCCACTGTGCCAGAGTTCATAAGCCGACGACACATCAATTTTTTTTATTATCAAATGCCTGCTCTAACCCTCTGTATCGTGAAATTACTCCTCCACCAAGACCTGGGAGGTGGCAGTGCACTGTCCCCTTAGTTGACGTCCTTGACGAGGAAAGAACTTCGGACTAAAGTCTAAAGTCGTTACACTCACACGTATCCAGCGGAACGTCTCTCCCCGTTCCAATAATCCAATAATTAGCGTTAAATGCATGATTTTGACTATGTTTAATGGCCCCTGCAACGAACCTTACAATGCCACAAGGCAAGCCAAGGCAGTAGTATGCTAGTATACATTTGTTATTTGTATGTATGTATTGTATAAATTTAATACTACTAGGATATGATGGTTGGGGGTGCGGTCAAATGAAACACAAATAAGTTGGAGTAGCTTATTAATTGTGCCAACGTTTCGGCTAGATTGGTGATTCCATTGGTGCGCATGAGAGAGCAGTGAGAGTGCATGCCAGACCTGCATTTTTGACGATTGGTTTCCAAGCAACAGCTCTGATGAAGGCTAGAAACTCTAGCCAAAAAGTTGGCACAATTAAATAAGCTACTCCAACTAATTTTGTTTCATTTGACCGCACCCCCAACCATCATCTCCTAGTACGTCATCCACGGTCAACTATCTCTCATAATTATAAATTTTAATAATTTAATAATAAAGGAGGTCACGAAAAAAAAAAAAGTACGTAAACCGTAGTAATTCAAAATTTTACCGTGGAGAGATCCAACCATTCCCTTATTATTTATTTTAAAAAAAAAAATGTATTTAAGGTAGATTTAGTACCTCTTGAGAAAAGTTAGCAACACTGTTGACAGTCTGAACCAGAGGAAAGATGAAAAACATCAGCCAAATAACATAGATTGGCGTGAAATGTGCTTTTCGGAGAATAGAAACATAAATGAAAAAAAGATTGAACATAAAAATAGCTAATATGTACCAGAAAAGCTGTGGCTCATAAAGTGCATTGACATTTTGGCATAGAGCTAAAAGTTTATCGGTGAGCTTGACAACAGTTCTACTATCTTCAATCGATTTTATCTCTCTGAGGACGGAGAGCAAGACCTGTAACAAGATCGTATACTGGCACATAATGTTGATGAGAGCATTGACCATTATATAAGTCGCTATAATATATATTATCTTTTGATAATATTTTGTTATCCAAAATAAAACGCAAAGGAACATTCCTATCATACAGAGATATTTGGTAGACCAACTAGGCTTGTAAGACCAAAATACACCATTCTTCCACAAGTTGTACTCGATATCCTTCAACTCATAGTAAAATTCCTTCAAGAGTATTCTATTCCTTATCAACCAAACTAAATCTATCCAATAGAAGATTGCAGATGAGATGCTATAAATGATTTTCCATATTTTCGCAGAAAATATTTCATATTCATCCACAATAATCTGATGAAAGAACATCATTGCAATAGCAGATGGCAGAATATAGAGGAAAATCCTCCTTGCAAGATTCTTTTTGCAGATACGTGAATATTCTGAATCGATCGGGAATGTCCCAATTACTCTAGACAATTTAAAGACGTCATTGAGAACCATTCGAACTACACCGATCGTCGGCTGGCAGGGTGTTACTCCTACCATGTTTTAAGAAAATAGATCCTTTGAACGTTTTCGGTTAAGCTGATGAAATGAAAGCAAGTAGGGAAGATAATTCTGCAGAAGGCTGTTATCGATTTATATCGTGTTTTTAAAGAAAATATCGCGAACACTTTCGCAATTGGCAATTGCTTGGTTCATTGATATCGGTTGTCATGAGATGGCTATTAAATTGATTTCAATATTTAAGCCAGGTCTTAACGTTTGTCACATCGCAAATCCAAGACTTGGAAATGCAAATTACAAATGTATGGTAAATAAAGTATCAGAAGTCGTTATTCTCACTCTTGTGTGTTTTAGAGCGTAAATTATTTCCGATTTACCCCATTTTTCCTACGAAAAGGAATAGAATAAATATAGACGTAATGTAAGGAAATGGACGTATGATGATATTACTGGATAGTGAAGTGAGGTGTTCGGGATCAAAACTGATGATCGCTGATAACTATAACTGAATTTACTTGTTGTATATATTTTAATACAGTTCTAAATATCAATAAATAAATTAAAATAAATAAAATTATGAGTACCTCCTGAGAAAAGGCTGCAACTCTGACTAATAGCTGAACAAGTGGTGAAACAAAAGACATCATCCAGAAAGCACCTACAATCAAGTTCACTAGTTCTTTTCGAAGAATCGATACATAAATGAAAAAAAGATCGATGATGAATATGACGACGATGTACAATAATAGCTGTGGTTCGTAAAGTGTATTGACCTTTTGGCATAGAGCTAAAAGTTCATTTGTCAACTTGATGACAGTTTTATTATCTTCAATCGATCTTATCTCTCTTAGGATGGACAGTAAGGCATTTACCAATGTCGTGTACTGACATATAATAACGATTAAAGCGTAGTACATTATCATACACCCTATAACTTCCTTTATCCTTAGATATCTTTCGTAAAACATAAATGAAAGAAAATCACTGAGGCATATTGCGGTCAAACAGAGATATTTGGTTCTCCAACTAGGCTTGTAAACCCAATAAACACCATGCTTCCACAAGTTGTACTCCATATCCTTCAGCTCTTCGTAAATTTCCTTCAGGAGCATTCTGTTCTTTATCAACCACGTCAAATGTATCCAATAGAAGCTTACAGAAGACGTGTAAAAAATTGTTTTCGATAGTCTCCCTGCCACCATATCACTTGCGTCCAAAATAATTCGATAAAGTGACATCATTGCGTTTGCAGTTAGAGAAAGATAGAGGATAACACTTTTTGAAAGATTTATTTTGCAGAGACCTGAGTAATCTGAATTAATTGGGAATGTCCCGACCATCCTCGAGAGTTTAAAGATATCTTTGAAAACCTGCTCTATCTTCCCGAGGGTCGGTTGGCACCTAACTTCTATTATATCGATCATACTTTAATTGTAGAATTTACCACTCCTAGACGTGTTCGGTTCAACTGATGAAATGGTGGAAAGTTAATTCTAGAAAAGACTGCTATCGATTCGTGCCATGTTTTTACAGAAAATAAAAAAGCCACTGCGGAAATCGCTAGTATTTATATACTAAGAATTCTTCCCCCAAGGACAACCAATTAGTCTTATAGAATTGACTTGTTCTTCCTTGTCATGAGCAAAGTGTTGGAGAACTGATCGACAGTGTTGCTATGTTAAATAAAAAATAAACTGCTAAACACAAAATCGATATAATTTTAAATTATTTTATCTGAAACAAGATTTAATCATTGAATCCCAAGGTTAGAGAAAATTTTTAATCGATTTAAACAGAGAGTACTAATATTGATCTGTTGTCAGCTCTGAAACAAGGCTAACCAACACAACTTGTTTTTTGCCCAAAAAGATACTTTGAAACAGCCAAGCCAACGACCGATAGCCTAGTTCCCTAATGAGTTGAGTTTCCTTCCTGCAAGGACCTTTAGCTAGTTTCAGTAGGACTTGCCATTCCCTGAACGACCGATAATCTAGTTCCCTAGGGAGTTGAGTTTCCCACCTGCAAGACCCTCAGCTAGTTCCCGTAGGACTTGCAACCCACTTCACGACCGATAGCCTAGTTTCCTAAGGAGTTGAGTTTCCTTCCTGCAAGGACCTTTAGCTAGTTTCAGTAGGACTTGCCATTCCCTGAACGACCGATAGTTTAGTTCCCTTAAACTCCGTTAAGTTTAACCTTGGTCGTAAATAAATTTCGTACAACAGCATAAAGTATTGGTCAAAGGTATGTACCCTGCTATTGTATAACAATAACTTTTATTATTATTATTTATAATTGATATTTACAGTTGTACATAAAAATACATGTAGTAAATTTGATATAAGATTAAAATGGAATGACCTAAGCATGTAGAGAACCTACCATTGGAATAATATTTCTACATTAAAAGGTCTCGAAGCCATCTTCTCAGGCGCCTAGAAAGATTGTCAAGAATGGTAGCAAGGTTAAAAACTAGTGGATTAGGGTGGTATATAATGGAAGGATTGGTATTTATAATGGTTACATAGGGAATTTAAGCTGTGTATGGATGATTTTATTTGTGGCAAAGTAAGAAGTATAAAGGATTTTACGAAATATTTTGGATTGTAAGGATTGGATACTAGAGGAATTCGAAGGTTTAGTGGAACCACAAAGCTCAACTCCGTACTTGCAGATTGGCCTTGTTACAGTTATGTAGATCAGTCTTTTGTAATGGATTAGAAGTTTAGACAGTTTGTCTAGTAAGTACTACAATAGTCTGAATCGACGTGCAGTTTCCTGTCTTTTCAATGCTATCTGGGGATTCCAAGTTAGTCGTCTATCCAGATATAGTCCAAGTTAGTGGATCTGTTTGACAGAAGTAAGAGCAACATTATTAAATATACTGCAGGGCAGTTGGTAGGTTTACGACGAAGGGTAAGTGTGATTTGATGGGATTAATTTTAATCCTCTATTTTCGACACCATTCTTCAAGGCTTATGATTTGTGATTGGAGAATTTGGTATGCAATTATAGGGTTACTATAATTTACAAGCACACATGTGTCATCAGCGTAAGTGGTGAGGATAGTGTCAGAATTGGTTGGGGTGTCTACTGCATAAACCGTGTAGTAGATAGGACTGAGAATATTACCTTGAGGAACACCAGCGGACTGAGAGCAGAGGGCGTTTGTAATTGACAATTTACGGAGTTTTTAAATCAGTCCCGGGTACCTGACTCAATCAAAACTCTGTTCTATATCGAAATTGTATTGTGCCGGACAGTACAATCCGCGCTCCAAAGAAGTCGAGACAACGCCCACCATACGATGACATTGCTGGATAGTAGAGTGTGGTGTTCGGAATCAAAACTGATGATCTGTGATAACTAATTTTAGTAAAAACTAAATTTATTTTAATACAGTTCTAAATATCAACAAATAAATTAAAATAAATAAATAAAATTATGAGTACCTCCTGAGAAAAGGCTGTGACTCTGACTAATATCTGAACAAGTGGTGAAATAAAAGACATCATCCAGAAAGCAACTATAATCAAGTTCCCTAGTTCTTTTCGAAGAATCGATACATAAATGAAAAAAAGATCGATTATGAATATGACGACGATGTACAATAATAGCTGTGGTTCGTAAAGTGTATTGACCTTTTGGCTTAGAACTAAAAGTTCATTTGTCAACTTGATGATAGTTTTATTATCTTCAATCGATCTTATCTCTCTAAGGATGGACAGTAAGGCATAAACCAATGTCGTGTACTGACATATAATAACGATTAAAGCGTAGTACATTATCATACACCCTATAACTTCCCTTATCCTTAGATATCTTTCGTAAGATATAAAAGAAAGAAAATCACTAAGGGACATTGCGATCAAACAGAGATATTTGGTTGTCCGACTAGGCTTGTAAACCCAATAAACACCATTCTTCCACAAGTTGAATTCTATATCCTTTAGATCTTCGTAAATTTCCTTCAGAAGCATTCTGTTCTTTATCAACCACGTCAAATGTATCCAATAGAAGCTTACAGAAGATGTGTAAAAAATTGTTTTCCATATTCTCCCTGCCACCATATCACATTCGTCCAAAATATTTCGATATAATGAGATCATTGTATTTGCAGTTAGAGAAAGATAGAAAATAACACTTATTAAAAGATTTATTTTGCAGAGACCTGAGTAATCTGAATTAATTGGGAATGTCCCGACCATCCTCGAAAGTTTAAAGATATCTTTGAAAACCTGCTCTATCTTCCCGAGGGTCGGTTGGGACCTAACTTCTATTATATCGATCATACTTTAATTGTTGAATTTATCACTCCTAGACGTGTTCAGTTCAACTGATGAAAGGATGGGAAGTTAATTCCAGAAAAGACTGCTATCGATTCGTGCCATGTTTTTACAGAAAATAAAAAAGTCACTGTGGAAATCTCTAATATTTATACACTATGGATTCTTCCCCCAAGGACAAGCAATTAGTCTTATAGAATTGACTTTCTTGTAATTAGCAAAGTGTTGGAGAACTGGCTGTCAGTGTTGCTATGTTACATATAAAATAAACTGCTAAACACAAAATCGATATAATTTTAAATTATTTCATCTGAAACAAGATTTAAGTATTGAATCCGAAGGTTAGAGAAAATTTTTAATCGATTTAAACAGAGAGTACTAATATTGATCTGTTGGCAGCTCTAAAACAAGCCTAACCAACACAACTTGTTTTTCCCCAAAAACATACTTTGAACCAGCCAAGCCAACTACCGATAATCTAGTTCCCTGAGGAGTTGAGTTTCCCACCTGCAAGGACCTTTAGCTAGTTTCAGTAGGACTTGCTATCCACTTCACGACCGATAGTCTAGTTCACTAAGGAGTGGAGTTTCCATCCTACAAGGACCTACGTTTAGTTACTTGCCGTAGGACGTGCCTTCCACTTCACAACCGATAGTCTAGTTCTCTAAGGAGTCTTAGGAGAGGTGGGAGGTGCTTCCTGTTAGGACCTTTAGCTAGTTTCCGTAGGACTTGCTATCCACTTCACGACCGATTGGACTATTCGTACTTGTCAGGAGGACTTAGTGTATAGGTGGATGGTTCAACCGACTTCTACACAGTGCTACACCAGAGAAGCCGCCGGAGTGAATAGAAGAGGAACGTAGCTAAGCTATTTAAGGTCATTATTTCAACTTATTCCCGAAGAAACTACTTCACCAAATATAGTTTCGCACGAAAGGTGAACCAGTTTGTTACCAAGCCATTCTTTACAGAACTTGCAAACCCTATTTTATTTAATAATTAGAAAACCCTAATATGCTATATATTTAAATATAATTTAGTATCTCCTACTAGAAATCTCCTACACTGACTTCTATCTGAATCAATGGTGAAATGAAAAATATAATCCAGATTGCAGCAAAAGATGAGAAATGTTCTCTTCGGAGAATCTTTACATAAATGACAACGATATATATACAAAAATAGTTGAGGTTCGTAAAGCGTATTTATAACATAGAGTTAGTATTCTATCTGTCAACTTTACGATAGTTCTACTGTCTTCAATTTACCTCATCTCTCTGAGATTCGGCAGTAAGACCTGTATCAAAACATTGTATTGGCTCATTATGTTAAAGAGAGCATAGAACGTCAACAAGCTACCAGCAATATATATTAGTCGTTGATATCTACTATATAATATCAATGAAAATAAATCGTTTAGAAATATGACTGTCAAACAGAAATATTTGGTAGACCAACTAGGTTTGTGAAACCAATATACACCGTTCTTCCACAAGCTGTACTCGGTATCCTTTAGCTCTTCGTAAAGTTCCTTCAGGAGCATTCTGTTCCTTAGCAACCACCCTAAGTAGTACAGGAGCCCAAGAGGATAAAAAAGGCAGTTATCTCACCCCAATTTTTGATTACTTTAATGAAAACTATGTATAATTACTAGTCAAAATTGATGAGTCTGCCAAGTATAGATAGGGGGAATACAAAATGACGGCTGTTTCAAAACCTTTAAAAAAAACAATAATTTTTCATTCAGGGCTCTATATCTTAAAAACTACCAACAACACTAGAAAATCTAAGAGAACATTGTTTAAATAAGAGTA
>NW_027107118.1:153516-166193 GCF_000696795.3 Halyomorpha halys | reverse complement strand
AGTTATCTCACCCCAATTTTTGATTACTTTAATGAAAACTATGTATAATTACTAGTCAAAATTGATGAGTCTGCCAAGTATAGATAGGGGGAATAAACTACTTTATAGTACATTAAACTAGCTTTAATTTAAGTGCTAATAGACATCTGTACGTCGAATGGTTATTGAGATATAGATTTCTCAAAATAGATTCAATAACTGCTGATACTTTAGTACATTTTTATGAAATGTTGCTTTTTAAAAGACTATGTCTCCAGAACTATTGGACGTAAATAGCCCTATTATGGCTCATATTTCAGAAAATTTGCTCTTCTTTAAATAATGCTCTTTTAGATTTTCCAGTGTTGTTGGTAGTTTGTAAGATATAGAATTCCGAATGAAAAATTAATGTTTTTTTAAGGATTTGAATCAGCCGCCATTTTTTATTTCCCCTATCTATACTTGGCAGACTCATCAGTTTTGATTAGTAATTATACATAGTTTTCATTAAAGTAATCAAAAATTGGGGTGAGATAACTGCCTTTTTTTCTTCCCGGCTCTTGTACTAAAGTGTGTCCAGTAGAAGATTACAGGCCATATGCAATATATTATTCTCATTAATTTAATAGCTATCAATATTCTCCAACAAGCATCAGATAAAATGATATCATTTCAAAGACAGTTAGCGAATGATATACTACAATACTTGATACAAAATTCACTCTACAAATCCCTGAATATTCTGAATCAATCGGAAATGTCCCAATCACTCTAGAAAATCTGAAGACGTCATTGAGAAGGAATACTATCTTACCAATGGCCGACTGGCATGGTATAACAGTCACAATATTACTCACGATTAAGCATAAGATCCTTTATGCTGAAACGTTTCCCATTAAACTGATGGAGAGGCTTGTTAACCACCCAAGTAACGTTGGAAATATTCTCTCCACTGTTCAGAGAAGAGTAACCCTTATCATGAATCTAAATGCGGTGACATTACTTCAGTAATTCTGTCTGTGTAGTCTGTGATACTATCTTTGGAATACGTTTAATTCTAAATAAAATCTTCTTTTTTTTTTTGGCAGATAAGCCACTACTCAAGCAAAGCAGCTCTTCTTCACTTCTGTGCCAACTGCTCAAGCTTACAAATAAGTATTCTGTCTACACAGAAATAACTAAACTTATCTCAAATAAAACACCAAACTACTTTCAATTTAATATTATGGAAACATAATCTATTTAATAGTATATGAAAATACTTCAATACCTCATGAGAAAAGTTTCCAACAATGATTATCATCTGAAATAATGGAAAAATAAATGACATCAGCCAAAATGTAGGTAGTGGCAAGAAATATTCTTTTCGAAGAATCGTCACATAAGCGAAAAAAAGATTGAGGACAAATATGACCACAATGTAAACAAATAGCTGTGGTTCGTAAAGCGTATTCACCTTTTGGCATAGAGCTAATAACTTATCGTCCAGTTTCACAACCGTTTTACTTTCTTCGACTTGCCTTATCACTCTTAGAACGGACAGTAAGACCTCTATTAAGGTCGTGTACTGACTCATTATAATAATGAGAGCATAGTACATTAACATGCTCCCTGAAATATCTAAAAACGTTCTATATTTATTATATATTATAAACGAAAAGGTATCACTAAGGCATATAATGGAAAAACATAGATATTTGCTGCACCAACTAGGCTTGTAAGACCAAAAGACACCGTTTCGCCACAGGTGGTACTCGATATTCTTCAGCTCTTCGTAGAGTTCGTACAGAAGCATTCTGTTCTTTATCAACCATGCCAAGTGTATCCAGTAAAAAATTACTGACGAAACGCAATAAATGATTCTCCACAACTTCACTGCCAGCATTGTACGTACTTCAAAAATAATTCCGTAAAATGATATGACAGCGGAGACAGTTAACGAAAGGTAAAGGAAAAAGCATTTTATAAGATTCACTTTGCAGATACCAGAATATTCTGAATTTATCGGAAATGTTCCAACGACTCTAGAAAATTTGAAGACATCATTAAGAATCAATACTACTTTTCCAATGGTCGGCTGGCTGGGTATTACAATTACCATTACTTTGAATGAAAAAGTTCTTCAGAGCTCGGGCGTCTTCTGTTAGACTGATTAAATAGAGGGGAAAGAGGGAACAATGCAGAAAAAGACTGAAATCGATTAGTTCATGTTTTTGCATAAAATTATGTAAATACGTTCGAAGTGCCTCTTTCTGAGTTATTGAATATAGTCACTAATGTTTTCTTTTCGTCGCCAGAGATAATTGATTTGTAATGTTTCATTATTCTAAAATGCTTGTGTTCACGCCAAGTTCAATATTTTTTTTTTTAATAATTTATTTATTGATATTTACAACTGTATACACATATATACAACAAGTAAATTTGCTGTAGGTGACATAGTAACATGATAAAAACATGTGGAGAATCTACCCACTGATAGAATTCCAATAACATTTCTAGAGAAGAAGATCTCGAGGCCATCTTCTTTTCAGACGCCTAAGAGGATTATTAGGTAATGAAGGAGAAGCCAGGTTAGAAACAAGTGGATTTGGGTGGTTGAGAAGTTTATTATGGAAGGAATGGTGTCTGGTTCTGGCCAAATCGGCAACATATGGAATATTGAGGTCCTGATGGATGACTTGATTTGTGACAAAGTAAGGAGCATTAAGGATTTTACGAAGGATTTTGGACTGTATGGATTGGATTCTGGAGGAATTTGATGGTTTAGTGGAGCCCCAAAGCTCAACTCCGTATGTCCAGATAGGCCTTATAATAGTCATGTAGATCAGTCTTTTGTAATGGATAGTTCAATAATTAATTTGTAAATAGTCTTAATTTTTATTTAATCACATTTATTTATATTTATGTTATTATCTTTAGAAGTTTATCTTATTTTTAGATGAAACAGATGTATTTATGTTTTGTATTATAATTTCTAAATGTAGGAATAATGGTCAGTTTGGATTGTTTGGTTGGGGTCGCCTAGCAACGGGTCAACGATCTACTGTCTTTAATGAACTGCCTAGCCACAATTAGTCGTTCATATAAATAATTAACCAGACCATGTCTGCGTGCGTAATGCTGTTAAGATATTTTATTGTTATTTGTAATTAATGATAATACAACCACTGCGTTCGATGAGTCCCATGGAAGTATTTAATTTAATTAAAATTAGACAATTGGATTGATTAATTGAATCAGTATAGACGTGGGCCCACCTACTTTTGACCATTTTTGAAAGTTGTATATAAAAGTAGGGTCTAGACTTCCTAGCAATAGTCCTATACTATATTCCTGGTACATCAAGAAATAAATATCTCTTTTTGACCTATGGGAGTAGTGGGTCATGTTTATTTATAATTAAATCATAGCAAACATATTTTATTTACATGTAGTTATTAATTTGTTTATTGCTTTTCATCATTCAGTTTATTCATTTGATTTTATCTTGAAAGTTCTTCCATCTTAATTTCTATTCTTTATTTTATTTTTACATGATTTATTTGATTATATGTTTATGTCGTAACGGATTAGACGCTGAGTTCATTCGGTACCTCATATTCTAATCACAATTCAATACATGAAATTAAAGTTATGGACTGAAGTAGATTTCCTTTGGCTCTGAATTGGAAGAGGATAGTTGACCGTATGAAGTAGATTGTAGGAAGATAGTCTGGGTGGCGGTCAATAAAGATATCAAAATTGTAAAAGCAGACTATTTATTGTTTACCAACGTTTTGCCCAACTTTGCAGGGCTTCATCAGGGCTAAATGAAAAATAAGATACCAACATTGTAAGAATTGAAAAACATTAAAATAAATATACAGATAAAAAAAAAGTTTGTTCTGTTTATAAAATATAAAAGAATTAATAATAATAATTTAAGGAAGGATACATATAGGAGGACTAGAGCCTAAATTGAAATATTTATTATCTTTATTGACCGCTACCTGGACTATCTTCTTACAATCTTTTGTTCTAAATGTTTACTCTAATGAAAAAATGTATATTTATTTAAAAATTCTTCAAATTATGGAAATAAAAAATATATAAATTATTATGTACATGATGATGAAAGATAGTTGACTGTGGATGAATTCTATGAGGAGAAGATGGTTAGGAAGTGTCAAAATATTTTGAAAAATTATTTGAAAATGGGGTGGGGGTCAAAATATTTTGACTGCACCCCCCCCCCAACCATCTTCTCTTTATATTATGTACATGTTATTTTGTGATTTTGTTCTTACATATTATATTTCCTAGATGAACTGAACAATAAACAGTTAATCTCTGTTTTTATCATTTGAAACAAATTAATTATAAAATGCTTTTGCTATCTATTCATGTTTGGGTAAAGGACAGAATTGTACAACAATTATCATACTCATAATTGTATATATTGTGCAGTAAAACCTCGCAGAATATGCAATAAAAAATTGTAAAATACACAATAAGGCAGCTAAATTATTCAAACATACAAATTATGTGCCAATAAAAAGTTTTAAACTAAGAAAAAAATTGCAGATGGGATTCAATTAGATATTTCCATAAAATGATTTTTATGCTAAAATATTGGGAAGAAAAATAATGAGAATTGAGAAACAGAATTTTATGAGTGACCGGGAATCTTATGATACGGAGGAGCCACACAAGAGCAAAGATACTGAAAGAGGGACTAGAGAAAAAAAAAAAAGGATTTTGGGGAAGAAAAGAGACAAAAAAAATAAGATGTATCAGACTCTATATAATCAAAAATATATCTATGTGTACATTTCCTTCCACATGTTTCATTATTTTCATTTCTTCATTTACATGAGCACAGTCCGATTTTTAATACAATTTTTGTTTTCATTTGTTTTGTATAATTCTTACCTCTACAGTATTATATTTTATCTTCTATTAATAACATCTCCTACTCACATACTATATATTTAATTTATTGTTATGTATGTTTCCAAGTTTATTATTTAATTTTTATTTTTCTCTGACTTAAGGTTTTCCTCTCATTTTTATTTTTCATTCCTTGTGAAGGCCTGAAATTCAGGTCTGAGCATCTGCAGAAATCAATAAGTTTTGCTTATTTTTGTATCATTACTGGCAGCGCCTCTAATCATCTCCTCATATTGAATCTACGGTCAATTATAAACACCTCATTACAAATAATTTTTAAATTATGAACAAGATGGTCAAAGATGCAGTCAAAGGAAAACAAAAAAAATAGTTAAAAACAATTTATTTGCCGAAGTTTTGCCCCACTTTTGTGCTTCATCAGGGCTAAAATTTAATTGATATCTTTCAACATTGATATCTCAATAATTTAAATTGATACCTCTCAACTGGAGATTATAAGATCAGTTACATTTATTCAAATACTGTTGATAATTCTAGTACCCAACTTTAAAAATAAATATGTTTAAAAAGACCTGGAAAAGCTTATCAGGTCAATTGTACCCAGTGAAATTAACAATGTTTACTTAGCTCTCACCTGCTTTATCGTCATTATTCTCTTGTTCTTTGAGTGCGAAAGTATTCTGATTTATTATTCATTCTATTAATAGTTAATAACATATAATCAGGGGCTGATACAAACTGCTAATTTTTATCATATTATACATGAGGAATTGAAGAAGGTCAGGTCAGTGGTCAAGAAGAACAAACTAGCTGCAGCCCTGATCATCTTCAAATTAACTTTTATGATAAAAAAAAAAAAAAAATTAATATAGCTTTTTATTTTGCCAGAATAAAAGTTTCATAGTAATAGAAGTTATTTATATTTTAAAAAATTGTATTAATAATAAAAATTAACCCGGGAGAGGTGAAGCCTTGAACATTTGGCTCATATTGGGAAATAAACGGGTATATTTTCCTAGTATTTCATCTCTTTTGTCTACTTTCCGTTAACTCTTTGATGTTATTATTGGCACTTGTTTAGGTTACTCACTCCTTTACCTTCCCATCTATATTCAATTCAGTTTTACTCTTGCCTTCTCGCAACGGTAAGACTAAGCTTTTCTCTCTCTACTACACTGCTAACATGACATCCTTTTCTTCTCACTTGTGTATTTTGTTCACCTGCATACTTCCTGTATTTCTTTTTCTAAATCATGAGCTGAAGCAAGAAGGTCTGAGCTACAATTTACAATTTCAATTTCAAATTGCATTGAAAGTAATCTTAAAGATTTTTGTCATCACCACATCCACTCTTATAAAAAATGTTCTACCATGAGATAAATGCTTATGTGACAACTCTTAGGGGACACAAAAGAAGGGCACTCCTGGCAGGTTAATATTTATTAAATATTGACGAGAAATTCTTGTTTGCTAAAAAAATACATAACATTATTCAGACACTTCTCCTTATTTCCCAAAGCCTCAGGAATCTTGGAAGTGACCATAATGGCAATGGGGACACAAATATTTCATTTTCTTTCCTAATTCACTATTAGGATCCTTCGGAATTAAGAACTAGATTCAAAACTGGTAGTTCAGAACACTGATTTTTGTGAAATTAATCATCTCATCATATTACACAATATTAAATAATTAAACCCAGATTTTATTATAACTGTTATTTTTAAAATGTGAGAGAAAAAGTTTTAATAAAAAAAGTTAAATTTTGATAAACATTCATTTCAAAGTATAAACAATGAATCTGATTAATGTACTTATTATTGCATTTAGCTGAATACTTTATTATTCCTTTATTACCAGGTTACATGGTTTATAATAAGAATTGATTTTCTTTTGACAATTTATAATATGGGATTTAACTATTCATAAGGTTATAATTTTGTTTAGTTTTATTTTTAACATTTTCTGTAGATTACTTCTGATTCTAGATTATTTCTTTTCTGTAGTAAAATCTACTATATGCATAGTATCTACTTAACTTATTGATATGTTAACTTGCAGGTTTGTTAGTAATTATTTTTATTTTTCTCTGAAATAAGGTTATCTGGTTTTTGTTTTCGCAACCCTGATGAAGGCCTGAATGTCAAGATCAAAGATTCAGGATAAACAAAAAAATAAATGAAAAACTCACATTTTTCATCCTTAAAACCTCATTTAAAGATTTCAATGCTATTTTTTTTTTTTTAATGTATTCTCAATTTCTTTATAATTTGTGGTGAAAGGGTAATAGCAGTTTTTGAATATTTCTTCAAAATTGTAAAAAAAAAAAAAAAATTGTATGGTGCTGTTAGAGTTTATATATGCAGTATGTTATGTGTAAATTTTCTTCCACACCTTTCATTATTTCATAAAAAAAATAAATAAATAAAGTTTTGATAAACATTCATTTCAAATTATAAAGAATTAATCAGAATAACATACTTGTTATAGCATTTAATTTAATACTTTACTATTTCTTTATTAACAAATTAGCATGATATGCCTTAAATGGTTTATAATAAGAGTTGATTTTCTTTCAACGGTTAATAATATGGGGTTTAGTCTAGTACAAAAGATGCCCCTGACTATTCATAAGGTAATAATTATTAAATAATTTTGTTAGTTTTATTTATAACATTTTCTGTATATTAGCACTTCCCTAATTATACCTATAATCACTCAAAACATATTCTACAGCTGAATTTGATAGTCGAGGTGGTTGCGTTAGACAGTCTAATTCCAATTTAAATTATGAGGAGCTCTCTACTAGAAACCCTCCACAATAGGTGCTCTGCTCAAACAGGTAAGGAAGTTGGATAGGAGATGATTGGAAAGATTAATCCTAAGGGGTGCAAGCTGTAAGTACTGGAAGAATGGAAACTTCACTCAGCAGGTTATTAGTATGCAGTCTCTCCCAGTAGAGAAGGTATAAGATGTAGCAGTGATCCAGAGAAGACAGGATAAAATAACAAACACATATAAATATCCAAAAACTTGTAGAAGACTGAACTAATACACTATGTACATTATAAATCTCTATCTCTTAAGGCAGAGGCAGGCTGCCTCTTAAGCTGCTTCCATGAAGCGGATTTTCACTCTGAGGCCTTCCAATTTGCCTCTAGTCAACTTTCTAGGCTAATAAATGGCATTGAGAGATACTATGAGTAAGATGTTAGCTTTCAGTGTATCAGCAGATTTTATTGTAATCTTTATTAACTCAAATGATGCATTTATGAATTTTACAACATTTAACATAATTATTACACGTGTGAAGTTAAAATATGTACAAGGAATAGCACAAATATTAATATATACCATTTGCCTGATTACAGTAGTAGTTACCATATTAGCTGGTAGGCTGCGTAATGTCTGGTTTTGGTGGTTCTAGTAGTTACAGTATAGACCAGCAGGTAGTGGTGTCACTACAGGTTCTTTCAACTCTGACCTGATAGGTTAGGCAAACTTGAATAACCATAATATTGCACTGAAAAAAAGTTCTGAACAAAAAATTGAAAAATAAATGAAATCATAACAACCTTATTTTATTCTTCAGACCAAAAAATTGATGCTCCATAATATTTACATTATAATCGAAATAAAGGAAATTTTAATCATCCAGTCCCTGCTATTAAGGGAATATATATAAACAGTTTTTAGTGCTCGCCGTGTAATATTTTATTTTATTATTTTGGCTTCCGACGACTGATACCTCCAATACAACATAAATATTCTTCAAGAGGAAATGGCAATGGTAAACATGAAATTTACGTTAACGTAAACCGGTGGAGGCGGGGCCGACACCCACATATCTTGGTGTCACATTGCTTAGTGTAATGTTAGATATGCGTATTAGCTCTTTGGCATAACTCCCCTACCTGTTATAAGTCAGTTGAATACAATGTTTTTTTTTTCGGCCAAGACTCCCATTGGAGTCCTATACTGGCTAATCGTGGTTGGGGGTCAAATTTCTTCATTTTGTGGGACCGCCACTCAATGAAAAAAGTCAACGTCCCAGGACGGATTCGAACCGGCACCGCCAATAGACATCAAATCAAATTGGTAAGACTGTGTCTTAACCACTGAGCTATGGGCGGCCCCAGAATACAACGTTATGTTAGATGCTAATCTGTTTGTTTTGTTTTCCTTTTCCAACATTAAAGAACCCTATATTTTGCTAAGAATATTTCACTTAGTTATTAGAGAGTTTGACTAGTAACTAAAAACCCTGCTCTCCTTCAGAGCAAAAATGAAGCCAAAACGCCCCACTCTCTGACATCACTCGCCCTGGAAGCTTACATCCTCCATTATCCTCCAAGTATATTGTCATGGAGCCCAAGTTTCAACATAGCTAATACGCAATACATAATTGCCCACATATCGTTGGGTTAGAAGTATTTTATTGTAATTAATCCAAATCCCAATAACTTTCAACATTCTATTTCGCATAAACATAATAACTGGTTTCAACAAAATCTTTGAATGAATATTTTTATAACCTGTATGACTTCATCACTATTGTTATGAAACATATGATTATATTTTTACGAGAGGTGAAAGTAATGAAGTAATATTTTTACTAAAATGAGATTTTCTGCTTTTTACCTATTTTAAAACGAAATCTGTGATTCATTTTTGACATATTGGTTAACTTATCAGTAATTATATAACAATAAATGACAATAAATAACTGACTTTTACCTCCAATTCGATGATATAATGGACGACGGTACCAATCGTAAATTGATGGATGTGGTTAAAGATCACTTTAAAACTGTCTCTTTACTATGAAAAAATTCATAATTAAATTCTCATAGATCTTTATAAAATAAAATTAAAAAATCCTTTAAAAATTATCTGTGGTAATTCTCAAACAACCAGTGAATAATCTCTTAATCTTAACATGATATGTAACTGCTACCTGTATCGATTATTTTAAAGTTCTAACCCTCACGCCAAAATTGTATATATGTTCTTCACCATTAGATATGTTCTAGAGAAAACGTTTCAATATTTGCTGCAAAAATGAACTTTGTAATCCACGAATGATGTCAAAAGGAGATGTGTTGACCAACTTCCAAACGCCCTTACCTTCCAAAAACGTTCTCCACGTGTACTATGGTAAGTTTATTGTGTTTGTTATAACAGGTTGAATGTTTTGTTTTTCCGATAGTGCTACACTTATCAGTCAATTTTAGGACATTAGGAATTATTTCAATAGGTTAAATTATTTTCACAGCTCTCATCTTCTTCGGGATTCCTCCCATAGATAGCCTGGTTAGGGAGTAAAATGAGGAATGCGGTGGTTCCTCTTGAGGTCTTCCAGGCTTCCATAGAGCTTTATCTGTACCTCAGTTGGAGGGGGTTAGATCATTCCCCAAAAACAGCCAGTACCTCTGTAGTATGTGCTCGATATTCTGTTCACCTTTTACACACTCTCAAAGAGGACTGGAGACAATATGGAGCTTCCCGAGTTGAGATCCGATAGTACAAGAGCCGGGAAGAAAAAAAAGGCAGTTATCTCACCCTAATTTTTGATTACTTTAATGAAAACTAGGTATAATAAATAGTCAAAATTGATGAGTCTGCTAAGTATACGTAGGTGGAATAAATGGCGGCTCTTTCAAAACCTTAAAAAAACTATTTTTTCATTCGGAGCTCTATATCTTAAAAAGTAGAAACAACACAAGAAAACCTTAGAGAACGTCATTTAAAGATGAGTAAATTTGATAAAATATGAGCCCCAATAGAGTTATTTACATTAAATAGTTTTCGAGATATAGCTTTTTAAAAAGCAAAATTTCTTAAAAATCTACTGAAAGATTAGTGGTTAGTTAATTTATTTTGAGAAATCTATATCTCAGGAACTATGTGACGTACAGATGTCTATTAGCTCTCAAATTAAAGCTAGTTTAAGGGTCTGTAAAAAAGTTTATGATCTTTACCTTCGTAGGAATAGTAGTTTTCATGATAGTTGCTAAAATAAATTGATTCATAGTTGACAAAAAGTCCGATTTATGAAAAACTTCATTTAGAAACCATTCGATGTAGAGATGTCTGTTTGCACTCAAATTAAAGCTAGTTACATTTACTACAAAATAGTTAATTATGTTTATCTTTGTAGGAGTAGTAGTTTTTAAGATATTTGACAAAATAAACTCACAAAATGTTAATTTCTAGTAGTTCGTATAAAATGTTGGATTTTTGAAATAATATATCTCTAGATCCATAAGACGCACATATGTCTGCAAACACTCAAAATAAAGCAAATTTAACTTAATATAAAGTAGTTTATTACACTTATCTTCGTAGGGGTAGTAGTTTTTATGATATTCACATATGAATATAAATTTGGCAAATAAAAATTTATCCGAACAATTTATTTTGGCGAATTTCATGTAAACTTACTCCTACGAAGATAAACATCATAAACTACTTTATAGCTCATTACACCAGCTTTAATTTGAGTGGTAATAGACATCTGTACGTCAAATGGTTTTTGAGATATAAATTTTTCAAAATAAATTCACTAACTACTGATATTTTAGTGTATTTTTTTATGAAATGTTGCTTTTTAAAAAGCTACATCTCGAAAACTATTTAACGTAAATAACTCTATTAGGACTCATATTTTAGCAAATTTACTCTTCTTTGAATGACGTTCTCTTAGGTTTTCTTGTGTTATTCCTACTTTTTAAGATATAGAGCTCCAAATGAAAAATTAGTTTTTTTTATCGCTTTGAAAGAGCCGCCATTTTTTATTCCTCCTACCTATACTTGGCAGACTCAATTTTCAAGATCAAATTTTCAATATTAATTATACATAGCTTTCATTAAAGTAATAAAAAATTAGGGTTAGATAACTGCCTTTTTCTCCTCTTGGGCTCTTGTACTATGAGCTTGTTTTGCCTTGTTTTTGCAAATGAGGACAGGTTCTCGGCAATTGAGTTCGTGGATGGCATCTTCGGGGTCGTGATTTGGGTGGCTCCTAATCCTACGATGGATAATGCCGGTATTATTAACCCGACAGGAGTGTCCTAGTTTTTTGTCACCTAAGAAGTGTCCCGTGAGCATTTATTTCATAGTAGAGTTTTTGTACTATTTTTTAAATAATTGGATGTGATGATGAAAAAAATCTTTACGATTATTTTAAATCCAATTTAAAACTTAAATTGTAAATTGTAGCTCTTCCATCAGGAGCTGAAGAATCGTGATTTCGTAAAAGATCTAAGATCTTCTTGCCCCGGCTTATAATTTAAAATAAGAAACGTAGGAGGTATCCAGGTGAGGAAAATGCTCAAATGAGAAAAAGAAATATGTCACGTTATGAGTGTACTGGTGAGAGAAATGATCAGTCTTACCGTTGCGAGATGGCCAGAAGAAACCTGAATTGAGTATAGTTGGAGAAGTAAAAGAGGGAGTAACATAAACAAGCGGCAATAACAACATCATAGGGTTAATGGAAGGTAAACCAAAGTATAAAAAAAAAAAGATGAAATTCTAGGAAAATAAGAATAATTCCTTTGGCTGGTATTTCACGACCACACACACGTCCAATTCTCTTCATTTTAAACCAAAATGAACCAATACCTTCTTATGTAATTAAATTTATTAACAGCATATTTAAAAAAATATTTACATTTTAATAAATCTACATATATATGGCGTTAACAGATACATTGCAAAAGATACTTACTCTTCGGTATCTCATTTAAAGGTAAGCGTAAGTCGGATTGATATTATAGGGTCATTATTCAAATCAGTCAGGT
>NW_027107118.1:144711-152270 GCF_000696795.3 Halyomorpha halys | reverse complement strand
TCAGATGGACTATGTAAGATTTTAGTTTTTAAAATTGGATGTGAATAAATGGTTTTAAAGATTCCTAATTAACAGTAGTGGTTCTTATGTTGTTGGTTTAGCATGCTACCAATATATTCTTAAAACATTATTTGTCGGGTTAGATAATTTTTAAATCTGGCGGTCGAACGTAATTCTGAAAAAATCTCCTCTTTGCTCAACCGTTGGTATAGTAAAAGGACTTGCTTACAAAATACTGCACCCCTAAACCTTTATGGGTTATAGTGGTGCAGATTTAATTTTAATAGTTAGATACGATTTATTTTAGTAAAGTTGAGCTATTAGCCCACCTTTTGCAATATAAACTCCTCTTTTTATTTCCTAATCGGGCTAGCCTATAGATGGATTTATGGAAAATGTTAATGGTGCTCTCAGATAATTCATTTTTTAAGCCAGTTTGGTTTAGTGGGAATTATCGTATTATTCATTAGCAGAGCCTCGCGTTATTGCAAGTCCTTATGTAGTAAAAGTTTGTGCCGTAAAATGGTGCGTCCACTATTTTACTCAACACAATCCATACATTTCTATCAGAATCACACGGCTCTGCCCTTTATTTACGTATTAGTTGAGTAAGAACATGTTTTGTAAACAAACATTACACAATTGGTCTTATTTTCTTCAATTCTACTCCGAATGATAAAATTAGCCTATGTCTAATCTAATGACCCATTCCTAATTATGGTTTGTGATATACGTAGTGGTTTGAAATGCATAACATGCATTTACAAGTGTATCCTGTCTGTTATTAGCTATCCAGATGTTTTTCACTTCTTCTCTGACCAGATTGCTTCACATAAATATAAATGTAGTAATTCTATTATAATTCACCCAAATTGTTGTTTTGGATGTTGTACAAATATTATAGTTTTGTATATAATCTTTAAACTTTCTTGAGACTGGTTATTATTGTTTAAATAAAATAAATTTTATCTATATTTCTTTATAAGTCCGACGTTTCGGCCAATTCGGCAATCCTCAAGGATAATCTGTCACAAACAGCTCTTATATGACTTTTCAACAATTTTAAACAAATAACAATATTATTAATAAATTATCATACAATTGCATGTTGTTAGAATGTATTAACACAGCAATGATTTAAAAAACAAGGAGAATGATCCCAATAAAACAGCACCAGTGCAGCAAGCAACCAAAAACCAGCATACATTCAATTTTGAAAATAGTATGATTTTAAATAAAGAAAATAATACATTCAAAAGAAAAATACTTGAGCAGATGCAGTGAATTTTAATTATTTATTACAACTACGTTTTGGTTAAATTTCCTCTTTATTTCATTATTAAAATTCCTATCAAGCTTAATTATAATTATCAACATTAATTTTATCCTATATTTTTCATAAAATAATTTTACTTAAAATTTCTGCACAGTGTTTGTTCAGATTTCTTGTGTCTGTTTTAAAATTCACTGTATAACTAATATTTTATGATATGTAAATGGACTCAAGAATTTTTCTTTTTGAATACATTATTTTCTTTTAGTAAAATCAAGAAAAATTGACTAATTAGGTAATTAGACATAATTTATGAATTGCTTATTAACAAAAATATGTGATTCTCTAATGTTTTAATGTCTCATAGGATAATTCGAGGACTGATAGAAATGATCTGGGCAGAATAGCCTGCATGAAGTAGATTTCTAAATATTCGGTTCTAAAATTTTATTAATGTATGATAATTTATAAATAATATTGTTAATTAATAAAAGCTGTTTGTAATAGATTATCCTGGAGGATGGTCCATTTGGCCGATACGTCGGACTTGTGAATGGATTAAAAATGTTTTTAGACTAAAATGGATACAATTTTATTTATTTAAACAATATTAACTAGTCAAATAAATAATATCTTTATCATTACGAAATTTTATCTATTTATTGCGCAAGAAAAATAAAATCTATTCAACCCACATTTTGAGCTATAGAAAGAAAAAAATCTGCCTCTGTGAGGTGCGCGCATCATGTAACTTTTGCTTAACAGCGTACATTAAGTTGAAAATAATTCTTCATACTTTCAAAACAGATATTTCTAAATTATTGAATGTTGCAATACTTTCTCGTATTTATTTTCCAAATAATACTTTGAATTTATTGATTGATTAACTTAAATTTCAACAGCTTTCCTAAAAATACTTTTAATATTATTTCCACTTTTAAGGCCAACCTGGACGTACGGAGTTGAGCTTTGGGGCTCCACTAAACCTTCGAATTCCTCTCGTATCCAATCATTGCAATCCAAAATCCTTCTTAAAATCCTCAGTACTCCTTACTTTGTCACAAATAAAATCATACGTATACATATAGACTTTAATGTCCAACATGAAAACGATCTAGCCCGAACCAGATATCATTCCTTTGATTATAAACTCCCTAACGACCCAGACCCACTAGTTTCTTACTTTGCTTCCTCTTCCATTCCTGAGAATCCTCCGAGGCGCCTGAAAAGAAGATGGCCACTTGAGCTGCTAATGTAAAACGTCATTAGAGTGCTACTAATGGGTAGTTTCTCTACACGCCTGTAACACTCCAATTTAACTGAGATCAAATTTACTAAATGTATTATAATGTACAGTTGTAAATAGTAATAAATAAATAAAAAATATAAAAGCTTTAGCGCACTTGTTCAGTCTCCACTGGCTCAAAAAGCTCTGCTCTCGCACGTGGAGAATAGAGTGGGCTCATGAATCCTCTGGCCGATAGTGTAAATATTGTATATTAGAGTGTAAATGTGACTAGCTATTATTTATTTATTTATTTTATTACAAGCATTAGTATGTTATTTTATTTTTCTTATACATAGTTTGATTATGTTCATTTTTTTATCCTTCTGTTTGTATATATTTAGAGAGAGATTTTATTTATTTGTATGTACTTTTTTAAATTTATTTATTGTTTTTTATCCTATTTTATTTTAGTATGAATGTATTTATTACCACTATTACCTAGCAACATTGTAGATTGTATATCTACCAATAAATAAAGTTTTAAAATAAAAATGTTACCTTTAAACACAATCAACTGATTAATTAACAATATATATACATTAATTACTAAAATGTATTGTTCGTAAAATAATACATATTATTCATATATATAATTCCTTCATATATATATGAAAATGCCCATTGTTCTTAATAACCACAAGTGTCCTCGTATAATATAGACTGTCAAGGACAAACAATCAACACCAAAAAAAACCGATTAGCGGTTTCGAATCGACCTCCAGAATATTTAAACTCGTATTATGGACAAATAAATACAATTCAATGTAGTGACTTCGGTATTATACACTTGAGATGAGGTGAGGTGATGTGGCCAGCAATCCTCTCTTATCTCCCCTACCTGCTCGGCGACAAGTTCAAGAACCCATCCCAGTCTGAGTCACTTCCGCAAGCTGTAGGCTCCAGCAACACATCTATAAGAATATTTCCGGCTTACGACCCAATTTCGAATTCGTTCGTTGAGTTACTTTCGACGTCACGTTTTGGGGTTATTGAAACTAGAAATTGTGCATAGCATCTCGATGATCCTTAAAGAAAAATATTTCCGTACCGGCAAGATTTGAGCAAGTTATATTTAGGTTGCCTAAAGAGAAAACAAACTCAATTTTATATAATATTAAAAGATCCTACCATGCTTCACAAATGCTAAATTTAGGGATTTATATCCATTAATTTGTCATATTGTAGGAAGATAGTCCGGGTTTGACCGCCACCAATAATAATAAAGGTATGAAAATAGTAAAAGAAAACTATTTATTATATATTTATAGATAATTGACCGTATAATTTCAAATATGAAGATGGTCAGTCTTGCGGTCTAAAAGAACAAAAATAGTTTTCAACTATTTATTATCTGACGTTTCGCCCCACTTTGTAGGGCTTCATCGAGGCTATTCAAGATGATAGATTTACAGACTGACCTAGGTCAGTGACCATCAACTTCTTATTTACAACTATTTATTATTAACCACCGTTTCGCCCCACTTTGTAGGGCTTCATCGAGGCTATTCAAGATGATAGATTTACAGACTGACCTGGGTCAGTGACCATCATCTTCTTATTTACAACTATTTATTATTAACCAACGTTTCGCCCCACTTTGTAGGGCTTCATCGAGGCTATTCAAGATGATAGATTTACAGACTGACCTGGGTCAGTGACCATCAACTTCTTATTTACAACTATTTATTATTAACCAACGTTTCGCCC
Source organism: Halyomorpha halys (assembly GCF_000696795.3). Lineage (NCBI taxonomy): Eukaryota > Metazoa > Arthropoda > Insecta > Hemiptera > Pentatomidae > Halyomorpha > Halyomorpha halys. The sequence goes on along the minus strand of NW_027107118.1, from coordinate 148,002 downwards.
CACTTTGTAGGGCTTCATCGCGGCTATTCAAGATAATAGATTTACAGACTGACCTGGGTCAGTGACCATCATCTTCTTATTTACAACTATTTATTATTAACCAACGTTTCGCCCCACGTTGAAACAGAGATCAATCTGACAGTTCCGCAAAGTGGGTCGAAACGTTGTTGATAATAAATAGTTTTCTTTTACTATTTTGATGCCTTTATTGTCCGCCACCTGGACTATCTTTCTAAAATCTACTTCTTACGATCAACTATCTTCTTCCAATATTAATTAATCACAATTGAAAGTTTGATATATACATACCTAATATACTTATTTATTCACGCATTGGATTAATTATCTAATTAATTGGTTATTATATCTATTCACTTTAATAAGAATATATAATTAAACTATATAAATAATATATAATAAAAATCTCCAAAAAACTGTTTCATCTCTAATTACCTATAAGAATATATGTAGCAAGTTAACATAATTTATAGTGTTCAGTGCTACAGCATTCAGGCAATAATAAAAAAAAAAATCAAAGAGAACATGCCGAAATTCTACATTTTTTTTTTTAAATATGGATAGAAGTTTAATATCTTGTATTTTCGTAAATAATAATCCGAATTCAAGGATTTTTTCCCTTTGTTTTACAGGGAATTTATTATAAACCACACCTAAAGCCATGAATTCGACCTAATTAAACACATTATAACCAGAGATGGGCAAAAATTAGCTATCGTAAACTAATAGCTAAAATTGTCATGGATAAAATGTTTATTTATCAATGGTTCATTCATGAATGAGGGTCGTATCCGTGGCAATTTTAGCTATTAGTTTCAACTATAGCTAATTTTTGCCCATAGAAAAGTTCTTTATAATTTACTATATTATTTCGCCCTTATAAGAACACTAAGCCCTTAAGCACTGATTAAAGGTAATGGGTAATGTAAATTTAATAAATGTAGAATAAGTAAAATAGTGGATAAACCTAGGTAGATACATTAAAATATATTTTGATGAAGGCAGATGAGCCTGTAACCTTTTGATGACATTATTAGCTGTGATATTGTAAATAAGATATCCTTGAGAATAGCCGAAACGTAGGAGTTATAAGAAAATAAATATGATGAATCTATATGAATATTTTTTATTATAATTGATAAGCAAACCAGTTGCAAACAAGACATTAAATTATATATAAATGATAAATGTTTAGTTTAAGCATTTAATTGTATGCTATAAAAATAAAAATTTATCCCAAAAGAATAAAATATGCAATAATGAGCTGAAAAAAATTCAAAACTTGCAAAGTTAGAGTTATTTGAATGTATTTCTCATGAGTTGAATTTCAGATGAGGTTTGCTAGGGAAAAAAAGTTCCAATTGCCCGAAAATATGGTCTCTACTTATGAGTAGTCCTCACACCTGACCACACTACCGCCACGACCATCTTCTTATGAGTAGTCCTCACACCTGACCACACTACCGCCACGACCATCTTCTTATGAGTAGTCCTCACACCTGACCACACTACCGCCACGACCATCTTCTTCTTAAATAGACTGCATTAAAACAAACTCCTTCAAATCACCTTCACTCTTCCTCGTAAACCTATCGACTGTCCTACAGTATCCTTTAATTATATTCCTCTTACCTCTGTCGAACAGATCCGCTACTTAGCGGCTGCAACTGAACAAACGACCAATCTGGAATTCTCACAGAAGACTGAATGACAGGAAACTGCACCTTGATTCCGACTATTAGATCACTTACTAAACAAACGGTTTAAACTTACAATATATTAAAAAAGACTGATCTACATGACCTATCTAGACATACAGAGTTGAGGTTTGTGGCTCCACTAAACCTTCGAATTCCTCTCGTATCCAATCCTTGCAATCCAAAATCCTTTGTAAAATCCTCAATGTTGCTTACTTTGTCACAAATAAAATCATACATAAAGATCTTAATGTTCCATATGTAACTGATCTAGCCCGAACCAGATATCATTCCTTCCATTACAAACTCCCTTACCAACCAAACCCACTAGTTTCTAACCTTGCTTCCTCTTCCATTCCTGACAATCCGAGGTGCCTGAAAAGAAGATGGCCACGAGGCCTGCTAATGTAAACGTCATTAGAGTGCTACCAATGGGTAGTCTACACGCCTGTAACACTCCAGTTTAACTAAAATCAAATTTACTAAATGTATTATAATGTACAGTTGTAAATAGTAATAAATAAGTAAAATATATATATGTATATATATATTATTTCTCATTGCAAAAGTATAACATAAATATCAAAATATAACAGTTTGATTAAATTTAATACCTGCCAACTACAAACCAATAAGCTTACTCCCATATCTGGGCAAAGTTTTCGACAAAATTATTCCTAATTAATTATTTTAATCTAAATCATAAATTATAAATCCTTTCAATATTTCGTTACTTACAGATCATATCTAATGCGGTAAAAATTCAGCAATGGCATTCGCCATTGGTCACGTAATAGTCAATAATTGGCTTATTAGACCTTGACGCATTGAATCATCTGTCAATTGTTTTATATCTCAACGGGCTAAACTGAAGGTGAATTTTAAATATCCTATACCTAATATATAAAAATGAATATTAGTTTTATCGTACTTCGTACACTGCCATACCGTTCATCCCATTGTCATAGGGCTTTTCGCTAAACGTCCAGGACTAGATATTACTGATTCTATTAAATCTAATCCTCCGAGGTACCTGAAAAAACGATGGCCACGAGACCTGCTAATGTAAAAACGTCATTAGAGTGCTACCAATGGGTAATTTCTCTACACCCTTGTATCACTCCATTATAATTTTTTTTTTAATGTTTATTTATTGCTATTTACAACTTATTATAATACATTAAGTAAATCTGATCTAAGTTAAATTGGAGTGTTACTGGCGTGTAGAGAAACTACCTATTGGTAGCACTCTAATGACATTTTACATTACCTAGTCTCGTTGCCATCTTCTTTTCAGGCGCCTCGGAGGATTGTCAGGAATGGAAGAGGATGCAAGATTAGAAACTAGGGGGTTTGAGTGATTAGAGAGTTTATAATGGAAGGAGTGATATCTGGTTCGGTCTAGATCGGTTACATAGGGAACATTAAGGTTTTTATGTATGATTTTATTTGTGACAAAGTAAGGAGCATTGCGGATTTTGGATGGTAAGGATTGAATACGAGAGGAATTCGAAGGTTTAGTGGAGCCCCAAAGCTCAACTCCATATGTCCAGATTGGCCTTATTACAGTCATGTA
>NW_027107118.1:137001-143526 GCF_000696795.3 Halyomorpha halys | reverse complement strand
CCTGAAACTCAGGTCGAAACGTCGGCATAAAATAAATAAATATGGTTTTGTTTATTTATGTTGTTCTTTGCTGACCGCACCCCCCTACAAACTTCTCCAATCATTAATCTACGGTCAACTATCTACACCTCATAAATAGTTTTTATTGCTGATATAACTTGTATAGACTGTATTTTTAAAGGGATTTGAAATAAATTGTTCATAGTGAAAAGGAAAAGAAAATCTCTATTCTTGATTAATTAATACAAAAAAAAATATGAGGGGTTTAAACCAAAATTATTTACAACATGGGTTTGTATTATTATTTAATTAAATTTTTACAATTGAATTTAAATTTCGAGATGATAGAGCATAATAAAACATATTACAACTTTATCTGCGGATGATTATATTGTATACCATTATATTGTATCATCATTATTTTGGGTCCAGAAATAATCCGTTTTACTATAAAAAAAATTACATAAATTAGTTTTAAATTTCTTTTTCCTAATACATAAATCAATGTTGAAACTTTTCCAGCTACCAAGATAATTTACAAGTCAAAAAAGAAAATAGAGAAAATGTTGCAAGAAATATGTTGATAAATTATAAAATATCCTACAATCCATTGTAAATTCTTATCGTTTGTCATAATACAAAATAAACGATATAAATTGCAATAAAACCTTTTAATTATTCATAACATAATTAAGTAAGTACTCAAGAAGTAAGCAGGCATCTTCAAACTGACAGGGAAAAAATGCGAGAGATGTGAAAAAAAAAATCTTTTTTAAGCCGCAACCATGGTACAAGAGCTCAATGCAAGAGATCCAGATGGATCCCTAGATAGGGATGCGACATCGATGTTCAATATCAAAGTATCGATGTTTACAAAACATTGCCAAAAATACATCGATGTTTTTTAAAAATCAATTTCATTAACATAAGGTCTTTTCCAACAACGACTTCTGATTATCCAGAACTTCAAGATTTTGGGAGGGGAAAAACTTACTACGCATAATCCCAACAGTTCCGGACCGTCAGAAGTCGTTGTTGGAACAGATTTATCTTTATCCCGTTACTAGCGTGAAGGTAGAAAGTACTTCCTCATCCAACCACATTGTTGATAGGAATCCGTTTGTACAGTTAATTTTTTTTTTTTTATTAAGTTACTTTTGTATTTAAAAAAATGAAAAATTTGAGACAAACGTAAAACATCGATGTTAAAAAAAACATTGGTTTAAAAAAATCTATTTTAAAAATATGTCGATGCTGCATCCCTAGATCCATCTCATTGAACTTATGTCTATACATCTACAAATCATTTTAAAAGTTAGTATCTATCTATTCTATAAATATAGAAACGCATTTCTGGGGGTTCTAAAAGTCTTACTGATTATAAAATTAATTGAATGAAACAGTCATTTATTTCCTTTTTCACCTATAACTCCTATTCGGTGCACTTTTTTTTTACTCTTCAGTTCTGACTCATCATAACTTATAAATGAATAAATACACACACCTAAAGGCGCAGATTCGAGTTCGAAAATAGTCTTCGATAACTTTCAAGAGCTAAATAATTTTAAGTTCCTAGGAGAGTTGAAGAGTTTATTCAGGCCTATGCATGCCCTTGACTGATTTTGAATGAGAAGGTAAACAGATAAGTAAAGTGGTGCAAGTGAATAAAACGTGATTTTGTTTTATTCACTTGCACCACTTCAAATATTGAGTATTACATAATATATATTTTGAATAATTATCGCGGTTAGCTAGTTCAATTAAATGATTAGAGTATAATTGACGTCATTAGCTTTCAAGATCTGAAGGATTTTACGTCCCAAGGAACGTTACAGAGGTTTTAAAACTAGTTTATATATCACAATAGTTTTTTAAATCATGTATTATGTATTATATAATCAAGACTAATAAGTTCAAATCTGAAACGTCCACTGTAATATAGAATTGAAGTAGAAAAAAAATCGTTCTATATTATGAATATTCATGATCTTCAGTTTAATATGTTAAGTGTGTTAAATGGAGAAATATTTCCTTCATTTTACATGATACAACGATATAACATCTTATAACGATGTAACGTTTCTTCTTAAAAAACACTTTGTCATCTCTGTGACGTATTTTTTAAATCGTAGTCTGGCCGTTCGTGGCTCTGAAGTTACTTGGCGGTAAGATTTCAAGCTAGCAGGTTCATTTTATGTTTTATTCTCCTTTTTTCCCCTATCTTTATTTTACCTCCCCCCCCCCCTTAATTTCTCTTAATTATATCTTCCCCGTAATTATGTTATTTTACCTACTTATTCAATTACCTATGTATACATTTTCTTTTTAACTTCTTTCATCACTTTATTTTATTAATTTCATTCTGTACAATTATTTACTTTATGTCATTCTGTTTATATTTTATTTTTTTATTTTCTGTATTCATTGGTTGTTATCTTGTTCTATTCTTAGCCCTAATGAAGGCTAGAAATTTTGGCCGAAACGTTGGCACGATTAAATAAGTAACTTATTTTGACCGCACCCCCTTCTACAACCATCTTCTCCTCGAATAAAAAAAGTGGTCTATGTTATCAACGGAACAGGGTTGAGGAGTACATGACTGATCTAGCTATTGGTCTATCAAAGGGTTCATATCAAGGGAAAATATTGTAATCTCCATCCAGAGCCGTCCTCAATCAAGAGTACTCCAAATTAAAGCAACAGCTGTAGATTATGAACTATGGCTGGTTTAAATCATTGCATCATCATCAATATTTGAAAAGTAACAAACATTTAAAAGACAAATTGAACATTTAAAAGAAATATTATTATTAAAGACAATTCACGCATAACATCCATTGAAGAATGGTGTCACAACTGGAGAATTACAATAAATCCTAACAAATCTCATCGGATCATCTTTACTCTTCTTTGTAAACTTCTACTCTCCTGCCTGCCATAGAGTCTCTTTTTTTTTAATATCCAACGATTTCCTGTTCAACAGAGTCATTACTTATCATTACTACTTAGAACTCCATCTTGACTAGAGATTTAGTTGGAATCCTCATACTAGACTGAAACGACATAGAACAAGAGCCCAAGAGGAGAAAACAGGCAGTTATCTCACCCCAATTTTTTATTACTTTAATGAAAGCTATGTATAATTACTAGTCAAAATTGATGAGTCTGCCAAGTATAGGTAGGGGGGGAAAAAATGGCGGCTGTTTCGAAGCGATAAAAAAAAACTAATTTTTCATTCGGAGCTCTATATCTTAAAAAGTAGGAACAGCACGAGAAAACCTAAAAGAACGTTATTCAAAGAAGAGTTTTGCTAAAATGTGAGCCCTAATAGAGTTATTTACATTAAATAGTTTTCGAGATATAGCTTTTTAAAAAGCATTTCATAAAAATGTTGTATGGAACGTACTGAAAGATCTTTAGTTAGTGAATTTATTTTGAACAATTTATATCTCAGAAACCATTTGACGTACAGATGTCTAGTAGCACTCAAATTAAAGCTACTTTAATGAGCTATAAAGTAGTTTATGATGTTTATCTTCGTAGGAGTAATAGTTTTCATGAAATTTGCTAAAATAAATTAATTTATAGTTGATCGGACAAATTTTCATTTGCAAAATTTATATTCATATGTGAATATCATAAAAACTTCTACCCCTACGAAGATAAGTGTAGTTTATGACACTTATCTTCGTAGGGGTAGTAGTTTTATGTGTGTCTTATGGATCTAGAGATATATTTTTTTAAAAATCCAACATTTTATACGAACAACTAGAAATTAACATTTTATGAGTTTATTTTGTCAAATATCAGAAAAACTACTACTCCTACATAATATACTATATAAACATAATTAAATATTTTGTAGTAACTTTAACTAGCTTTATTTTGAGCGCTGGCAGACACCTGTACATCCAATGGTTTCTAAAATGAAGTTTTTCATAAATCAATTTTACTGTCTGAACAACTATAAATCAGTTTATCTAAGCAAATATCATGAAAACTTCTATTCCTACGAACGTAAAGGTCATAAACTACTTTATAGCTCATTACACCAGCTTTAATTTGAGTGGTAATAGAAATCTGTACGTCTAATGGTTTCTGAGATATAAATTTTTCAAAATAAATTCATTAACTACTGATCTTTCAGTGGATTTTTAAGAAATTTTGCTTTTTAAAAAGCTATATCTCGAAAACTATTTAACGTAAATAACTCTATTAGGCCTCATATTTTAGAAAATTTGCTCTTCTTTTAATGACGTTTTACCAAAAAAAAGCTCTCATACACTCTGATAATCCAGACCTATTTGGATATATGAACTTGAGCTTTGGAACTCCACCAAAATCAAATTCCTCCCGTATACAATCCTTACAATCCAAACTGCTCTTTAAAATACTTGATGCTCCTTATTACGTCAGAAATAAACACATCCATATAGACCTCAACACACCATTCGTTGCAGATTTGACCCGAAAGATATACCTGCTTTCATTCCAAAACCCTTACCTACCCAAACACGTTAGTTCATCCTTAACAATCCCTGATAATCCTCCGAGGCATCTGAAAAGAAGATGGTATAGGGATCTTCTAATTTAAAGCAATGATTGAAGTACTATTTATATTAGGTTGTTCCTTCACAAGATTATCATGTGTTCTAAAACACAATTGTAATTAATACAGTTCTAAATTTCACAGCGCACTCTAGATTTAATTAATGCATTGATCACAGGAGTGAGAGGTAAGTAATAAAGATAGCTCTGGTCAGGGCACTATAATCTGTGTCGTAATGTCTTAAAGTTTATACCGCGATTGTAAACACTAACAGCTAAATAAACTTGTAACAGACTGTTTTATTGTTTTAACAATAGCCAAAATTGATCTAATAATAATGCTGTCGATATCAAAACTTAGGAGACCCCATGGATCTAGCTCGGTTCCGTAGCAGTGGGCTTCGGTGTAAAGTTCCATCAAGTACTCGGGTTCATAAAGTCATATTTATTTTAATCCTGATATATTACATGTCGTATGATCATTCTGCGTTCAGGAATAGTATCAGGACAAGAGACTAATTATATAACTACGCTTCGATTCTATTTTAAATCGAATTTCGATAAGAGGTCAGAACGATAAGATAGAAAAGCATAGGAGATATCGGCCAGTCGATAGGATGCTACCGACGAGGCAGTTCACGAGGGCGATAAGCTCCTACCTCGCCGAAGAACCGGGGTACTCCTTCCTGTCGAGGCTGGGTATCGCCGCCTCCAATCAGGGTGTCTACAGTGGTGGCAGCTGGAGAGGATCCGGCCAGGTAATATATAAAAAGTATATAATAACTATTACATAAACCATCGATATTTATTTTTTTTATGTATTTATGATATTTGCAATTGTATATACACCCAGTAAATGTGATATAAGATCATAATGGAGTGATACAGGTATGCAGAGGAACTACCCATTGGTATTACTCTAACAATATTTCTACATTAGGTCTCGGAGCCATCTTATTCTCAGGCGCCTCGGAGGATTGGAAGTAGGAGCAAGGTTTAGAAACTAGCTAGTTTGGGTTGTTAGGGAGTTTATAATAGAAGGTTTGGTATCAGTTCTTGTCCAAATTGGCAACATATGGAGCATTGAGATGGATCATTTTGTTTGTAACAAAGAAAGAAGCATTGAGGATTTTACGAAGGATTTTGGATTGTAAGGATTGGATACGAGAAGAACTCGAAGGTTTAGTGGAGCCCAAAGCTCAACTCCGTATGCCCAGATTGGCTTTATTGTAGTTGTGTAGATCTATTTTTGTAATGAGTTGGAAGTCTAGACCATTTTTCTAGTAAGTGCTGTAATAGTAAGAATCAAGGAGCAGTTTCCTGTCGTTTCAGTCTTCTGTGAGAATTCCAGGCTGGTCGTTTGTCCAGTTGCAGCCCAACGTAGTATTCGACAGTGTATATAATATTATATATTTATATTATAAATATTATTGATGTCGGTAGGTTTACGGAGAAGGGTAAAGGTGATTTGATGGGATTAGTTGGAATTTATACTCCAATTTCGGCACCATTCTTCGAGGGTTGTGATATGGGATTGGAAAGTTTGAGATGCATTTAAACAGTTATTGATTGCGAGCCCACAAGTGTCATCGGCATACGTGGTAAAGATAGTGTTAGGATTGGTTGTAAGCTGTTCAGGATGGATATTAAATTTTTTTTTTTTTTGTTTCTTATTTAATTGAGTAAAATTTGTCTGTTCTTCAGTTTCTCTGACATTTAAAATAAATTCACAAACAACCTTAACAGTTATTAAGTTTTTGGTTATATTTATTTTAATCATCAAGCAGCATTAGTTCTGTGATACGTAGAAACCACATTTTTAATTCATCTATTTAAATAAAAATACATACTTTCAATGAGGAATCCACTTTTTTTGGTCTTTTTTTAATTTTAGTCATTAATTAATAATTTTCTTTCATCCTTAACAATCCCTGATAATCCTCCGAGGCGTCTGAAAAGAAGATGGCCACGAGACCT
>NW_027107118.1:115252-136951 GCF_000696795.3 Halyomorpha halys | reverse complement strand
AGTTTAAATTAATGTTTGAAGTACCACCAATGGGTGGTTCCTTCCCAAGATTTTCAAGTGTATATGAAACATACTACATATTTACTTATTGTATTATTTTGTACAGTTGTAAATTACAATAAATAAATAATTAAAAAAAAAAAAATTAATAATTTCATAAGTATAATAAGTAAGATGAGAAAAAATACCAGTGCAAAAAAGTACTAGTACTAGCCTTTTGGAGATAATTTGTCTCTTTAAATATATTTCATCAGGAATTTTGGGTGAAAAATTCAACATTGACAAAGTCAGCCTACAACCAGATCATCCAGTATTCTCTCGTTAATCAGAATATTTACAGACTAAATTACATATATCTTACTTCAACTATCATAAACCCATAATATCTTTCTTAGGGAACCTTTAAGGCTAAACAAAATTCGAATAGTTGAGCTAAAAATATATAAAAATAGCGAACGATTGATTAGGTGAGTATGTATGAAAAGAAGATAAATCATTGCAAAGTAAATGCTGGAGCTCACTGTATATTTTGACGTTTTATTTATTTATTTATTTTTTATTAAAAATTTAAAAACTAAATCTGTACCGCTACAGCCCATGAAGTGCCAGGGTGCAGTACTTTGGAAGGAAGTTCTGTCACTAGACTAACGTTTTTTCAACGAGGTGATTTGGCCAAAATCACGCTCGACCGCCAAATTTTTACCCAATTTAAGAGGCTGGGTGGACCCTTAGAGGGCTCCAGAAACCACAGGAGTTCACTCACGGCTACAGTGTAACAGAAAACTATTTTCTGCCCAGCCGGATTCGAACTCGGGTCCTTACCTCGCGGCTACCCGCACTCCCATTTATTTTTTATAAATTTTTAAATTGGCTATCGCATGGGACTTGGTACCCACTTTGAGAACCACTACAACACACCTCCACCTATCACAACAGCCTGATGATGACATGCACAGTGGGGTCGAAACTATTTCATAATTGTTTTTCTATACTTCAACCCGGATCACCTCCTCGTATCAAAATTTGTCTTACGAAAATAAAATACTCGGAATCAACTGAAGGACTGTTTTGATTTATTTCTTTTTTTATGGTGAAAATAGTATTTACAATAATAATAAGTCTGCACAATTATTAACTAAATGTATATATTCATTTCGGGGAGCGTAGTAGCCTCGGGATAAGGAGCGTGGCTACTAACTCCACGGACCCGAGTTCCAATCCGGCTGGGCAGAAAATAGTTTTCTGTTACACTGTAGCCGTGAGTCAACTCCTTTAAGTTCTTGAAGCTCTCTTGGGGGAGCCTCCTTAATTGGGTAAAAATCTGGCGGTCAAGTGTGATTCGGACCAAATCACCTCCTTGTACAACCGTTGGTCTAGTAACAGTACTTCCTGACAAAGTACTGAACCCCTGACCCTTCATGGGTTGTGACGGTTCTGATTTTAATTTAATTTTAATATATTTCTTTACAAAAACGACGTTTTACCTACAAAGCCATATTGATTTATGACGTATTATTTAATTAAATAAAATAATCTCCATCGTTATAATTGTGATTAATTCTACACATAAAACAATCTACTATCTCTGATAATGATAATTATAAAAATAAAAAGATCATAGGAAAAACAGAGGCAATATAAATTATTATTTTGAATGTTACAAAATAAGAAATATTAAACAAATTGTTACTTTTATTCGTTGAAATATAATTTTAAAAATTGATTTTGGAAGTAAACCTATTTTTACAGATATTTATTGGCTGCCTGTTACAATTTTTATATGGAAGGTCTTTATTATAAAGAAGTTAAATAGGTGGTTAGGATAACACAGGCGCATGCGCGTAAGAGAAGCAACACTTTTGTCTGACCCAACCTAATCAGCTTTTGAACAAGTTCTAATTAAATGAAAAATTGTTTAATAATTCGTTGCGTGTTTTTTAATTAATAGAGATGGAGTATATAAATGACCTCTGTGATCAAAACGACATGGCAATGAATTCTAGAGGACCCAGTGATAGGAAGCTTCAATGACAGTTCGATGCTAGAAGATCAGGAGGTCATCTTCAGATCAAATCTTTAGTGGCATTGGTAATCGATCAGGATGCAAGGTTAAGATCTTGTGGATTCCTTTAGGAAAGGAGTTTACAATGGAAGAATAAGTTTCTATCTATACATATAAAAGGAGATAGTGGAATATTTGTCCACAATAAACTTTTTTATTAGTGCAGTTTTTTTTTTTTTTCAAAATCTTCCTTTTTGCCATGGGAAGAGTTAAATATGATGATATCCCTGAATTCTCGAGTAGAAAAAAAGTTGAGTGTATGTCTCGGTGTAAAGGAGGTCAGAATTTTTTTTTTTTTTTTAGAAAAAAGAAAATCATATTCGTTTTTAACTTTATCTCAAAGTACTAAATATCATTTTTCAAAGAAATTAAAAATTTGAAAATTCGGAGCATTTTTTTTTTTCCTCCGGTGACTTTTTCATATAATCGTTTTTAACTCCTCTTCATTTCATCAGATTCCTACATTTATAGAACCGTTGGAAAGCTGAAAGCTCTTTCAGCTGACATAGACAAATGTTATATTTGATGCCATTAAAAGTGTATACGAAATATGGGTTTCAAATAAGGGAAAAAAGTTTTATATTTTATCTCCGGTTCTAATTTGTTTAAATAGACTCGGTTTGTGTCCTCTAGTGCAGTTTATAGAGCCTAAGCCACTGCCAAGTTTGGAGTAGATTGATTAAACCAATTTTTAAAAACAAATCAAAGGCATCGAGCAATGTAGGGCAAAAATTTTGGACTACAAAATTTTATTTTCCGATTTTTTCGAAAATTTGTATTTAAGGGTTTCTCAAGGTCCTAAAAACGAATATCGACTTTATTTCAATCCTAAAAACTTATTGATAGATTAGTAGTTAGTGAATTTATTTTTAAATATCTATATCTCAAAAACCATTTAACGTAGCACTCAAATTAAAGCTAGTTTAATGAGCTATGAAGTAGTTTATGATGTTTATTGTCGTAGGAGTAGTAGTTTTCATGATATTTGCTAAACAATTTATATTCATATGCGAATATCATAAAAACTACTATTCCTACGAAGATAAGTGTCATAAACTACTTTACAGCAAGTTAAATTTCCTTTATTTGGAGTGCTGCAGACATATGTGCGTCTTATGGATCTAGAGATATATTATTTCAAAAACCAAACATTTTATACGAACAACTAGAAATTAACAGTTTGTGAATTTATTTTGTCAAATATCATAAAAACTACTGCTCCTACAAAGATAAACGTTATTAACTATTTTATAGTAAATTTAACCAGCTTTTATTTGAGTGCTGACAGACATCTGTACGTCCTATAGTTTCTAAAATAAAGTTTTTCAAAACTCAAACTTATTGTCCGAACAACTATAAATCAATTTATTTTAGCCCATATCATGAAAACTACTATTCCTACGAAGGTCAAGGTCATAAACTACTTTATAGTACGTTAAACGTGCTTTAATTTGAGTGCTAATAGACATCTGTACGTCACAAAGTTCCTGAAATATAGATTTCACAAAATAAATTAACTAACTACTAATCTTTCAGTAGATTTTTACGAAATGTTGCTTTTTAAAAAGCTATATCTCGAGAGCTATTGGACGTGAATAGTTCTATTAGGGCTAATATTTTAGTAAATTTACTCTACTTTAAATGATGTTCTTTTAGATTTTCTAGTGTTGTTGGTAGTTTTAAGATATAGAGCTCCGATTTTATTATTATGTTGATTTGTTAGAGTGCAACCAATGGGTAGGCCCTCCACATGCCTGTAACATGCCATTATGTTCTTACTAAAAATTTACTTGTTGTATTTTATGTACAGATGTAAATGTCAATAAATAAATACTTATATAAAAAAAAAAAAAAGATTGATATGATTTGGCACGGCAAGATCTTTTAAGCCCAGCGAACCTAAAACGTAAATACGACATTACTAGTGAGAATCTATTGTAATAACAGTTTAACTTATACTGCCATACGGCAAACAAAGTTAGTATGTAATTTGTATATATGCTGTGTGTTGTCATATATTTGTGGTTGTAGTTATATATCAATAAAGAGGATTTGAAAATAAAAAAAATAATAACAGTTTAATTTAAATTTAATAAGAATAAACAAACACAAGAAAAACTCCTCGTCATCAAGTAAATCGGCACATGTCAAAGTACCAGGAAATTGTTAATCATAACCTACACCAAACTGATTCGACCGGTTTCCAATCCTTTAAGGATATGAGACGTAGTTACTAAAGAAAAAATCCTGAAGGTCACTCAGAATAGAATGTTGCGTAATCGATTCTCAGATCCGCTACGAGGAAAGATGAATCGATTGGGGAAAGTGATGACCATTGTCCGAAAACCATTTGCGACACGAGCAATTATTTGCTTCTTCTTGCAAGATTTTAATCACGAGTTTAATAGAGTTTCGTATCTTGATATTTATTTTAATTTTAGTATCATTATGTCCACTAAACCGGCATGTAAAAAAATATAATAATAAAAGAAACAATAAAAAAAAAATTAACTAGAAAATAAAAGTGAGAAATTGGAAAATTTAAATAAATAGTAGATATAATTTTCAGAAATATAAGTGTTAAAGCCACCTCAAATTGAACATTTATTTGATTAATCTAAACTCTGAAACTGGTCCTCAGTTGGTGTAATGGCTCATAAACAGTCGAAATGTGCCAAAAGCAAAGATGGCTACACTGGCACTAGTTGAGGGCAGACAGGGTCTAGTTTTTATTAATTATGCTAGCCAATTTATTAACAACTCATATTACATTCAAAGGCCAGAAACGCAGAAAAGGCCATGCTCCGGACCGTAATATTGATTAAAAACACTGAAAATGTCCACAAATAATACATTATAAACGCAGGCAGGGCAGGTTACAAACTATCATGGCCATTAATTAGCAGGAACTCATTTAAATTGTTAGACCTCAATAAGATGGTCGACCTGTTGCTAGGCGACGTCATAGCAACGTTTATCAACCCTTAGCAAACTGTCTCTATTACTTAATTATAACAACACAAATATAAATACACATTTTTCTTCTCTAAATCCAATTAAAATAATATAAATAAAAATAAATGTAACTAAATTAAACACTACTACTACCTAAATATTATTTACAATAAATCACAAATTAATTATAAAATATGGCGTTAACAACAAGCATGAAATAAAAATAATAAAAGAGAGGGAGAGATATTGGCCGTTTTCACAAGAAAAGTTATTTAGTAAAACAACTTTGTGAAATAAAAACCGTTTTGTTCAAAATATTGAAACTCATTTTCTATACGTTTTCCTGAACGTGTTATCAACTTTTCAATCCTAGAACTGAAAAATTCAGAATTTTGTGAAGAAATGAAGTCAGAAAATTCGTTTTTGACCTGAGAATCATTTTCAAAAACCTTACCTTTGAGGAGCATATCCAAAATTCTGAACAGATGGAAATCTGTTAGAGATAGGTCTGAGTGGGAGGACTTCGTAACACAGCTCGTTTAGTTTCTAAACTGTCTGTCGTGAACCATGAGGTCTGGCGTTGTCGTGTAAGAGTATAGGTCCCTTCCTATTAACCAATGAAGTTTGTTTTTTATTTATTGTGTCCATATCACTGCAGTACGATGTGGATGTGATGGTGTTTCACCTCTGGGAAAAAAAGGAAAAGTTAATTATACCTGCTATTGCCCACCAGATAGACAGACCAATACTCTTTTTCGATGCAAATTTGTTTTAGTCATGTGTCCTAGCCCTAAACTTTTTTTTTTTTATTAATTTATTTATTGATATTTACATGTACATAAATACATCAAGTAAATTGATGGATCTTTGTGGATGATTTCATTTGTGACAAAGTAGGGAGCATTTAGGATTTTACGAAGGATTTTGGATTGTAAGGATTGGATACGAGAGGAATTCGAAGGTTTAGTGGAGCCCCAAAGCTCAACGCCGTATGTCTAGATAGGCCTTATAATTGTCATGTAAATCAGTCTTTTGTAATGAATTGGAAGTTTGGACCATTTGTCTAGTAAGTGCTGTAATAGTCGAAATCGACGTGCAGTTTCGTGTCTTTTCAGTCTTGTGTGAAGACTCCAGGTTAGTCGTTTGTCCAGATGTGGTCCAAGGTAGCGGATCTGTTCAACAGGGGTAAGGGCAATATTATTGAAGTATACTGTAGGACAGTCAGTAGGTTTACGCCGTAGGGTAAAGGTAATTTGATGGGATTTGTTGGAATTTATTTTAATCTTCCAATTACGACACCATTCTTCGAGGGCTGTGATATGGGATTGAAGAGTTTGAAATGCAATTAAAGGGTTATTATTAACAGCGAGCACACATGTGTCATCGGCATACGTGATGAGAATAGTGTTAGGATTGGTTGGGATGTCTGCTGTATAGATTGTGTAGACGATGGGACCGAGTATACTACCCTGAGGAACACCAGCGGACTGAAAAAAGAGGTATGGATAGGAACCATTGTGGTTTACTTTAAATAATCTGTCAGTGAGAAAGGAACGAATAATGAGAAAGTATGTAGGAGGTAGGAATTTACGGAGTTTGTAAAAGCCCTAAACTAAAACATAAAAATGCTATGAGTTTACTAGGCACTATAAAAAGAATCTCACATCTATAAAATAAGTATATAAATAAATTTATTCATAAATATATTTGTTCCATAAACTACTGTTCTACATAACCAATTAATCTTTTAATTGAAAGCAATGATTGAAGTACCACCATTGGGTAGTTCCCAAGATTATCGTGTATTCAGAAACATTCAAAACATTTACTTATTGTATTTTTTTTATACAGCTCTAAGTTTCAATAAATAAATTTAAAAAATATATCAACAGGTATTGGAACCCGTGTGCCCAGCGAATGGACGTAAGATTGCTAAGGTGACGACAGCCGGGCCGGAGGACTACAGGGCCTGCTCGGAGGCGGCGAGGGACGCATGGCCCCAATGGGCGAGCCTTCCGGCCCCTCAGAGGGGGGAGGTCGTCCGCAGGATAGGGGATGCCCTCAGAGACAATCTCCAAGACCTGGGCAGCCTCGTCTCTCTGGAAATGGGTGAGTCTATGATCATACCATCGTCTATATATATATATATATATATAGATGTAAGGATTTCAGGTATATTTCGTAAAATATAAATCGGTAATGTGTAAGAGTAGGTCAAGTATCAGTTTCCATAGCGACTGGCACAGCGGTCCAATTTGGTACTACAGTAGTTCAGACCACTCTGGTCTCAGCTATGGAGCTCTAATAAAGATATGGATCTTTATTACCAAATTGAATATCATTTAAAGTTCAGTAAATTTTCTAAAATATAAGCCAAAAGTATATTCGCATTCAGAGTACAAACAAGTTTAATGTATTATAAAGTATTCCTCCCGCATCCAATCCTTACAATCCAAAATCCTACGTAAAATCCTTGATGATCCTTATTACGATACAAATAAACTCATCCAAAAAGACATTAACATCCCATTCGTTGCGGATTTGGCTCAAAACAGATATGCGTCTTTTTATTCCAAACTCCTTACCCATCCTAATAACCCATTAGTTCTTAATCTCCCACCCTTAACAATCCCTGATATTCCTCCGAGGTGTCTGAAAAGAAGATGGCCATGGGACCATCTAATTTAAATTAATGCTTGACGTACCACCAACGGGTGGTTCCTTCCCTAGATTTTCAAGTGTAAATGAAACATTCAACTGATTTACTTATTGTATTTATTATCATACAGTTGTAAATCATAATAATACATAATACATAACGGCAAATAAATTTTAAAAAATAAATGTACTATAAAGTAGTTAATAGTATTTATTTTTGTTGGGATAGTAGTTTTTATGAATTTAGCGTATGAAAATTAGTTCGAACAACTAGAAATCAATTTATTTTAGGAAATATTATTAAAACTACTACTTCTAAAGAGATAAACGTCATAAATTATTTTATAATTTTTTTTTGTTAGATAGACTGCTGTTCAAGCCAATAGTTGCACTATAATTAGGAAGATGATTGTTAAAAGCTCTATTGCATGGTTATTCCTATTTATTGGGTGATTACTTCTATTGTCGAAGAGTATGTATATTTTTTTCATTTATCACCAATACAGGTAAGATCAAGACGGAGGGAGTCGGCGAAGTGCAGGAGTTTGTGGACATCTGCGACTACGCCGTTGGACTCTCTCGAACGTATTCAGGACGAGTGTTCCCTTCGGAACGCCCTGGTCACCTCCTCATGGAGCAATGGAATCCTCTCGGACCGATCGGCGTCATAACGGCCTTCAATTTCCCCGTTGCCGTCTTCGGCTGGAACTCAGCTATTGCTATGGTAAGTAGATAGTACAATAGTACAAGAGCCGGGAAGAAAAAAAGGCAGATATCTCACCCCAATTTTTGATTACTTTAATGAAAACTATGTTTAATTACTAGTCAAAACTGATGAGTCAACCAAGAACTTGTACTACTAGTACTAGCGACTAACCTAATACTGTCTATACATTTTTTTTACTGTTTCTCGAACCATCTTCCAACAATTAAAAGGACAAATGTATCAATAAACAATAATTAAATGTTCTCTGTTACAATATGCTGTCCGAGTATAGAGTATCAAAATGAATTCCTTTGTACAGGCTTGCGGGAACACAGTAGTCTGGAAGCCTGCAGAGACTACTCCTCTTACAGCGGTTGCCACGATGAAGATCGTGGTGAAGGTACTGGAGGAAACTGGAGCGCCTCCAGGTGTTGCCTCCCTCCTGGTTGGGGGACCGGGTATAGGAGCTGCCCTCACTGCAGACAGTTCCATCCCCCTCGTTTCCTTTACAGGCAGTTGTGCAGCCGGCAAGCAGGTAAAGAATGTTCCAGACTTTGATGGGGATCAATATGATTCCATCTATTAGTAATTAATCAATATTAATAACAAATAAAATTCATTTTTAAAAATACACAGCACTTTATAATTATATAAACTAAGATTTTTTTTAGATTCATATTTCGGGCGAAATTCACTTTTTAAGTTTGAAACAAATTTTAAATTTACTTTATTTTTCATTTCCAGAAAGGCTTATGAGTTATATTTTTTCCATTTTATCCATAATTTACTTTTTTCAACACAGTTCACATAAGGGTTATTCAAGATGTGTTAAATGTAAGACGTTTTAACATGCTAAATGTTGAAAGTACAGGTTTATGAACAGCCTAATTTAAAGTCCATGCTATATATTAAATTCAGAGGAGCTCCAGACGGATTTTTTGGACAACTTGTCATGTAACATTTTAATCTTTACGAGATAATATAATCTTCAACAGTTATGCCACATCATCATTCCTCCACCTCACTTGTGACTTGTTTCCTCTCCTATTTTGTTTTCCTTTATTTTATTAGAGTTTAAAACATTCAAAACAAAACAACACAAACCAAACACTACGAACAACTACCCTAACACAAACGACAGCAGATGGTGTTGAATTCAACTGGTCTGTTGCATGATATTATTCGCCATCTAGGAGGCCTGTTAAAAAAATCTTAACCATGTGAAATGTTATATCGTTTAAAAATGCTAAAAATGGGAAATATTTCTCCATTAAATACAAATTTTTCCCTTTAACACACTTTAAACAGGTCATAACTAAAGATTATGAATATCCCTATTGAAACTAATATTGTTTTTCCGTGCACTCCGTTGAGCTTTATATTGAACTATTTTTTTTTTTATTTTTTTTATGAAATGAAGGTATTGTACACTGCACTTGGTATTGTACAATTGTATAAAATTTAACTGTAGTACTATAAATTAATTAATTACTTTTTATATAATATATATCGTTTCACTTTCTTGATATAGGTTATTATTGTTTAAATAAAACAAATTTTATCCAATTTAAGTTTCAAAACAATTTATATTTCTTTATAAGTCCAATGTTTCAGCCAATCTAGCCACCCTCAAGGACAATCTATCACAAAACAGCTTCTATTATACATATGTCATGATTTTTAACAAAACACAATATTATTAATAAAATATCATACCTTATATACAATTTTACAACTACATCAATTTTAAGAAACCTTCTAGCACAAGAGCCCAAGAGGAGAAAAAAAGGCAGTTATCTGACCCCAATTTTTGATTACTTTAATGAAAACTATGTATAATTCTAGTCAAAACTGATGAGACTGCCGAGTATAAAAAAGGAGGAATAAAAAATGGCGGCTGTTTCAAAACGTTAAAAAAAAATAATTTTTTATTTGGAGCTCTATATCTTTAAAACTAACAACAACACTAGAAAACCTAAGAAAGCGTAATTTAAAGTAGAGTTAATTTGCTAAAATATGAGCCCTAATAGAGCTATTTACGTTCAATTGTTCTCGAGATATAGCTTTTTAAAAAGCAACATTTCATAAAAATATACTGTAAGATTAGTAGTTAGTGAATTTATTTTGAGAAAACTATATCTCAAAAACTATTTGACGTACAGATGTTTATTAGCACTCAAATTAATGCTAGTTTGATGTATTTTATGACCTTTATCATCGCCGGAGTAGTAGTTTTAATGGTGTTTGCTAAAATGAATTTATGTATAGTTGTTTGGAGAAATGTACGTGTGCCAAATTTATATTCATATGCGAATATCATAAAAACTACTATTCCTACGAAGAAAAAGGTCATAAACTACTTTATAGTAAGTAAAATTTCTTGTATCTTGGGTGTTGGCAGACATATGTACGTCTTATGATTCTAGAGATATATTGTTTAAAAAAATTTATCAGAATAACTAGAAATTAATATTTTGTGAATTTATTTTGTCAAATAATATAAAAACTACTACTCATACAAAGATAAAGGTTATAAACTATTTTATAGTAAATTTAACTAGCTTTAATACAAGTGCTAACTAACATCTGTACGTTTTATGGTTTCTGAAATAAAGTTTTTCATAAATCAAACTTATTGTCAGAACAACCATAAATCAATTTATTTTAGCAAATACCATGTAAACTACTTTTCGTACGAAGATAAAGGTAAATTACTTTTATTTAGATTTCTCAAAATAAATACAGTAACTACTGATCTTTCAGTACATTTTTATGAAATTTTGCTTTTTAAAAAGCTATATCTCGAGAACTATTGGACGTAAATAGCTCTTTTAGGGCTAATATTTCAGCAAATTTACTCTGCTTTAAATAATGTCCTCTTAGGTTTTCTAGTATTGATTGTAATTTTAAATATATAGAGCTCCGTATAAAAAACTAATTTTTTTAAACGTTTTTAAACAGCCATTATTTTTTATTCCCTCTGCCTATACTTGGCAGACTCATAAATTATTACTAGTAATTATACATATTTTTCATTAAAGTAATCCACAATTGGGGTGAAATAACTGCCTTTTTTTCTTCTCGGCTCTTGTACTATTCTGTAGGTTATTCTATCCTGTGTCAAATATTTCAGTCAAAATTACCCTATGAGACAATGAAACATTAAGTAATCATATTAATTTATTAATAAGCTATCCTTAGCTTAGTCTTAGTTACCTATTTTGTCAATTCATCACATTAACATTAAAACTTTTAAACACACTGTTTAGTATATTACTTTATCAGAATATTTGTAACCTCCCTTATACTTAAGTCAGGCATATAATTTATCTGTTTTAACTATTTTGGTTAAATTTCTTATTTCTTTAATTATTAAAATTCATATCAAAGTTAATTATAATTGTATGCTTGTAAGGCATATATGAGTGTAAGGAAGGTTAAAAATATTGTGATAAAGTATAATAGTGTAAATTGACTGTGATTAAAAAGTTTTAATGTTAATGTGAAGAATTAGACATAAGCTAAGGATAGCATATTAATAAATTAATATGATTAATTATATGCACTTACTTAACATGTTTTATTGTCTTGTAGGGTAACTTTGACTGACATAATTGATCTGGGCAGAATATCCTGCAGAAAGTTTTTTAAAATTGATGTGGTTGTAAAATTGTACTTAAGGTATGATATTTTATTGATAATATTGTTGTTTTTTTAAAAATCACATGTATAATAAAAGCTATTTTATGATAGATTACCCTTAAGGAGAGCCGGATTGGCCGAAACATTGACTTATAAAGAAATATAAATTGTTTCGAGACTAAAATTGCATATTTATTTTAAACAATAATTGTTTCTTTTTTTACATGAACATTGTTTTTATAGTGAATTCCCTAAAATAATAAAGTATGATTTCCTGGCATAAGAAAGAGACGCTTTTATCAAGTTTATCAAATAAAACTGACTTTATAATTATAAGCAGTCTTTAATACTAATTCATATCAACAAGTTTTACCTCATACATACTACCTATATACATGAAATATAATGTATTTCGATCGTGCGAAATTTGGAATTCGAATTTTTGACAGAATGCACGTTTTAGGGGACCTGGCTTTAAATAACTAAGTTTCGAAAATTGGTATTAGGTTATTTTATTTTTTTTCTCCAAGCCCCATGGGTATATAGAGTTTGATACATAGCAGGGTAGGTAGCAATTGTATACCATATAGGTAGGTGGTTGCAAAATTTTATTTAAGGTATGATATTTTATTAATAATATTGTTTTGTTTTTTTTAAATTACATGTATAATAAAAGCTATTTTATGATATATTATCCTTGAGCAGGGCCGGATTGGCTGAAACGTTGGACATATAAAGAAATATAAATTGTTTAGAGACTTAAATTGGATAAAATTTATTTTATTTAAAAAAAAAATAATTAATTATATTACCACATGGATGGTGACTTGCGAATAAGCCTTATTGGTAGTCTAAATATGTAATTTAATGGAGACAAATTTTGTCATTTTTAATTAAATTTTAATTTTTTTTTAATATGAAAAAATTTGACATAATTTCATTTGCTTAATTTCGTAACAGGTAGCCCTAAAAGTGCAAGAGAGATTCGGACGATCCTTGCTGGAACTCGGAGGGAACAACGCCATTGTAGTCGCTGCCGACGCTGACCTAGACATGGTCATGAAATCAGTAGTGTTCGCCTGCATCGGAACTGCAGGGCAACGATGCACCACCACTAGGAGACTAATCCTTCACGAAGCAGTAAGTTGAAGTAATCAATGATATAGAAAGTTGTCTTTGATCGAGCTATTAATAGGATTCATGATACAGGTATACGATACGGTCGTTAGTAAGATGGTAGCAGCCTTCGGGGAGGCTGTGAAGAGGACAGGGGACCCTCTGGACGAAAAGACACTGTATGGACCACTCCACAGCAAACGGGCCGTCGAAGGCTACCTGGGAGCCGTGGAACAGGCGAAGGCACTGGGAGGCAAGATAGAGTACGGAGGGAAAGTAAGCAACATAGTAATATATTATAGTAAATATCATTTTGAATGAATAAATGAAATGTGTTTATTTAAAAAAAAAAATACAAAAAAAGGAACTATTTAAATGATTAATAACCCATAAATAAGGAGAAAATATCGTTCAGTCGAAGTCTGTATGCAATTTTAACTAAAAAACATAACTTAAAAAAAAGGTTATTTGCTTTAAAAATAATTTAAAACGACAATATGGTATTTCTGTTATGCTATGTACTGTCTCGGGATCCCAGGATAATCGCTGAAGGCCATTATCCAAAAATAAGTTAATTAATTAATTAATATTGAGTCCTCCAAAACGATTATTATAATTGGGTTCTTTTCCAAAGGCTGTTTGTGTGCTTACCAGTCACCAATTATATACCTTTATGTTTATAAAATGTTGGTACTATTAATTATAATTATATATTATATATAATATAATAAGCGGTGGTATTGGGTAATATTGTAGTGTATAAACTATATCATGGAATAAAGTTTTATTTACATTGGTAGGTTTAAGGAAATTATAATATGATTGAAATGATCCAGATAAATGGTTGCCATAAAATATGATTATTACATTATTACTTATTGCCTAATATATACTTATAGCTGCTGATTTGGGTGGTGTGTGTCGAGGTATGTAGTGGTGAAGTCTTCACCATTGGTGTCGTGTTGTCGAAATCGTGGGTGCCATCTCAGCCCGAAAGTTCCATTTCTGAAGAGCTCTTCTAAGGACTTCTCCGAGTCCATGCTCTTCTCTTGTTACTTCTGTTCCTCTTTGCTTCTCTCTCTCTGTCTGTGTTTTCTTTACTTCTGCCCCCACTATTTCCAAAAAGGGACGTCGCCTTTTGGGAATCTCATTTCCTCATTGGCTATCATCAGCCACGCCCAAGAAAAATACGTTGCAAGACATCTCTTGAACCACCGTAGATTTAGAAAGGTGTTAGGTCCAAGTGTTGTTTATAATTGACCTGCCTACCAACAAAGCCAGTAGCCAATACCTGGTTATAATAGATTTGCTCAGGACCCTTTCAGCTGGCCATTAGTCACCTGTGAAGAGCCCTTTGTTTAGAGGCAAATACCCGGTACAGGTATGACAAGATATATGGCAAAGACCCCTATAATATTAATGATTGCTAATGCCTCGATACATAGCAGTTAAAAGAAACAAAACAATAATATCAAACTTAACCAACTGAGCTCCTTCCAGTGTACCCATCGTACATGGTTGCTAAGAGCTCTCCAATTGGAACATTTTAATAAACTGAGTAATTATTCTGGAGAGCAGGTCCGCTGCCCAAAATATTTTATTATAATTTTACTATACTTGTGACAGGTTGTCAAGGAGCGAATGGTATCTTCCTTTCCTTCGGAGTTACATACTAGGCAGTTATCGATGCTATCCTGCATCGATGGTTTTACATTTAATTGAGTAATTCCACAATACACCAGAAAATCGACAGATTGAAATTATCATTTAAATATGACGTTTCTGTTTCAACTGCGTAAAAGCCTACATACAAAGAAAGATTAGATCGGAGACATTTTTCACAATTACTTTGTTCCTGAGATTCTTTAAGGCATGTCTGACTGCGGTCAATCTTTCGCGCAGATCGGTAATAATTATTTTTTTGTTTTTATTTATTGATAAATATTCCAATCTGCCACACTGTTAGGCAATAAGTAATAGTGATAACTGATTACATTCATTCTAAAATAATATAATATGAGAATAAAAATAATTAAATAAAGAAAAAAATTACATAAAAATAAATAAAATCTCTCTCTAAATAAATACAAACAGAAGGATAAAGAAAATAAACATAATCAAACTTTGTACATGAAAAAATAAATAAATAAAATTTTATAAAAAGCTTTTACACTATCGACCTGAGGATCACTGAGCCCACTCTATCCCCCACGTATGAGAGGTAGCATAGCTCTTTGAGATCCCAGCGCATCCCTCTCACCGCGTCCTGGTAATGAGTTACTGGAGGCTGAGCAAGTGCGCTAAAGCCGCAAACACTCAACTTGAGTGGAGAATCTGACCATTGCCAGAACTCCAATTGTCCATTTTTATTTTACAATAACTCTCTTGGCCACTGCCGTTTCAACCTTCGAGATGGATTGTATTAATGGGTGGAACTGAATAAAGATTGAACCAAAGGATTAGAATGATAAAAAAGATTTATATAGAATTTTGGAACCCAGTATCAAATTTATATATAAGCAATCTAATCATAGAAATATAACTACTTTATGTATCTAGGCTATATATACTCTAGACCATAAACAATCATTTATGTCCACTGAATATTTTTTTAGGGGAATTTGTCCCAGAACAAAGATTATTTTTTATTTTGTTCAATTTATAATGAAAGTTCACACAAGAGTTATCATTGCAGGTGATGGACAGAGAGGGTTTCTACGTGGAGCCAACGATAGTGACAGGGCTCCCTCACGACTCTCCGCTAGTCCTCAGTGAGACGTTCGCCCCCATAGTCTATGTCCTCAAGTGCAAGTCCGTCGAAGAGGCCATTAGGTGGAACAACGAGGCCAAGCAAGGTCTTTCCTCCAGCATCTTTACGCAAGATATCCCCACCCTGTTCAAGGTAATTAATTAATTAATTCTTATTATTAATTAATTAGTTCTGACTCCAATTGAATATGTGAGGTACTCTACACCTGAAGGCCTCGACAATGCATGTTCAGTCGATTAGGAGATGAACTGACAGGATGAGTTTTACAGGAACTAGTAGAAAATTACAGCAGGATGGAAACATTACTTCGGAACTAGCTTACGATCATGAAGGGATAGCAGAATAGCTAATCCCACAGGAACGAATTGTAGGTCCTTGCAGAGAGGGAGAAAAGGTTCATAAAGGCGGAGAGATCCCGAAATTCAATAAATGTTTTTAAAAATACTACTACAATGTACTGATCCACAACGTATATTGTTACTTACTGCCTCCTAAGAAGGTGGTTCTCTCAAAGATAAATTCTCACATTCTCTGGGCTATTAAACGCCATCGATAGATGCTGTGTATAGGATGTTAGCTTTTAGTGGATCAGAAGATTCTATTGTAATCTTTATTAATACAAATAATTCAATTAGGAATATTTCAAGTAATGGTCTTAAAGAGCTCATTTTGATTTAAAATTTTGTAACAATGGACTTAAACGAGCTATTTTCACTTAAATTTGATAATATATTAGGGGTATTCAAATTTTCTTTTAAATGGAAAAATATTTTCTTCTTTTAGCATCCTAAAACGATATATGCGTAGACAAGGGGTGTTATGGTGGGAAAAAAACACAAGCGATATGTTTAGACGAGTGGAGTTTGGTTTTGTGAATGTGACAGTTTGATTTTTGAACACGTTACGACTTTTCAATGTGAAGAGGTGATTTATCAGGCCCTGTGTCTTTACTGTTAATAGCACCATGTGAGAAACGTTATCATAAGTTATGGTTAAGTCAACCTAAAAGTTTTAATTGTTATGAATTCTTTTTTTTTCCTTTTTCATTCTGTGTTCTTATATTTCTAATTATTAAACTTTTGTTCATATAGTTCACCGTTCTTTGTTCTGTATATACACTTCTTCCAACTTGTTAATTTACCTATGTTTTTTTTTGTTGTTGTTCACTGAATATTACGATAATTCAACAGGTGAGTAGGTAACATCCCTAGGTTTTCTGCTATCTACTTGTAAAGGTATTCGCCAGTGGTCATAATTCGATAATTGTTTATATAGGGTATATTGTAGTTATATTGTTTTGGGGTTTTCGTTATTTCCAAGTGAAAAAATAACGAGGCGCCTCTGGTGCTATTTATTCTTTATTGTTTTGTTTCTTTTTTCTTTTCTTTTTCCTTTTGTGATTATATGTATTTTTTTTCCCGTTTAACTCACTCCCTTCTCCGTTGAGCGTGGGCAAGTATAAACGATAAATATATAACTAAAGATAAGTCAAAATTAGCGGTTATAACATTTAACATGGTTGAGAGCCTGTTAATAGGTCTGATAAATGGAGAATGACATCATGCAACTGATCAGCTGAGTTCAACATCATTTTCTCTGCTGTCGTTTTAAAAAGCTAGTTGCTCGTAGTTCGCATAGTTTTTGTTTTAGAGGTTTTTAAACTCTAATATAGTAATGGATAAAAAAAGCGATGAGAGGAAACAAGGATCAAGTGAGGGGAAGCAAAAATAATGTGACGAGACTGTTGAGAATTATATTATCTTGTAAACATTACAAGGTTACAAAAAAAATGCCAAGAAAATCCGCTTGGAACTTCACTGCATTCAATGTATAACGTGGATTTTAAATTAGGCTCCTATATTTATATCATTTAGCATGTTAATACTTTTTTTACATTTAACACAACACCATGAATATCCCCATTAAATATAATCAATATATTAAATTAAATAATCGATATATCGTTCTTGTCTCTACAAAACCAAACTTTATGAGGTAAAACCATTTCTATTTGGTTAGTTACGTAGAATTAATTGAAATAATTCTACGTAACTATTACTAGGTAAAAACGTAACTACGTAAAAATTGAATTGTGTTTAATTTTTCTAATTTTGTGTCTGAATACTAAATTCCAACATTTTGTTTACTGTTTTATTTTTCGAAGGTTATTTGTTTTTCTCTTTGGGAAATTAATTTACCTTCTTATTATAATTTCTTTATTTAACAATATTTACATTGATACAACAACCTTGCCTGTTTTTAACGGGCCAAATTCAGCTGCCTTTAATCTTATTATTTATTCTTTAGCTATCTTCTATTCCAAATTTTGTCGCTATTATAGTGGTATTCATGGTGTATTAAATTTAAAAAGTTTAAACATGCTACTTGTTAAATGTATAGGATTGTGATCAGCCTAATTTAAAGTCCATGTTATATGTTAAATGCAGAGGAGCTCCTAGCGGATTTTCTTGGCAACTTCTTTTGTACTCTTGTAATCATTATGAGATAATACAATCTCCAACGGCTTTGTCACATCATCTTCCGTCCACCACACTTCTTCCTTGTTTCTAAATTTTTTTGTTGATTATTATTTTTATCCATCACTTTATTAAAGTTTCAAAAACGTCAAAAAGAAAAACAACACAAACCAAGCACGAAGTACGAGTAACCAATCAAAACGACAGCACACAAAATGGTGCTGCGACAGGTTCAACTTTGTTAAATGTTATACCGTTTGAACATGCTGAACATGAAGGAAATGTTTCTCCATTTAACACACTTTAACATGTTAAACTAAAGGTCATTAATACCTCTTATATAAAAACATTTTTAACACTATGGGAGGTTGTCCTTTGAATTGTATACCACGTAAACATTTAAAACCCTACAGATTCGTTTTGACCAGTGCAATTAATGTCAAACAACTTAATTTTTGCTATTTTAATATGTCCTCGTGCATGTGTTATATAATTTTTTGTTGCATTGCAGTGGATAGGACCATTGGGTTCGGACTGTGGAATCGTCAACGTGAACATTCCGACGAACGGTGCCGAAATCGGTGGAGCCTTCGGAGGAGAGAAAGAAACTGGAGGAGGAAGGGAGTCTGGTAGCGATGCTTGGAAGCAGTACATGCGAAGGTCGACCGTCACTATCAACTACTCTAAGGGCCTTGTTCTGGCTCAGGGCATCAGTTTCGAATGAAGAGCTGCCATTCTGTCAGAGGAAGGTCCGGTGGAGTTCGGAGTAGCTTGCGGATCAAACAGCTTGTATTCCGTTCATAATGTCCAGAATGGACTGCGCTTTTTGGATGTATATGTATCTGTGCATTGATAAAAGAACGGCCAATGTCCAAATATATCATTTTTTTTATGTAGCTGTTTTTTGTTTTTTTTTATTGTAAATTAAAAATTATTAAAAAGGATGTCAAGCCCTGAAGTACCTCCAGTCGCAAATACCATAGAGAAGAGGTTGTACTGACCAGGTTGAGAATAGGTCACACGAGGCTCACCCACTCCTATCTTATTTTAAAAGAAACGTCTCCGAACTGCCAGTATTGCAACAATAAGCCATATTTTCCAATAATGTCCATATTTAATACCACACCTCAATAGCTTAGGACTAAACCCAGATATTTCAAAAACCCTCGGAAACGATGATAAAACAATAGAATTAGTGTTTCAGTTTCTAAAATCACAATATTTAGTGGCAAAAAAATAACATTGAACGGAAGAAAAAAACAAAACAATAATAAATAAAATAAGTAAATAAAATTAAACGAATATTAGCCAAATTAAATAAAATATAAATGGCGTTGATGACCAAAGAAGTTTGATGCCACTAAACAAAAACAAACAAACCATTTTTTTATTTATAGCATTTATAAATTTGAAAATATAAGAGCAATAAAAAAATATAAATAAAATAAATAATTTTGATAAAAATTATATTCATAATTTGTATTTATTTAGGTCCATATTTATATTGAATAAATATTTCTATTATGATATATTTTTTACTACTTTGCTTTACTTATATTTTAAAGGAAAGTGTATATAAAGTTTGAAAAAAAGAAACCTCTTTCTTACAGAATTTATCTTATAAATCTTCAAACAATTGGGAGTGGGTAGCTCATTGGTAAGGCACCTACTAACTCCAAGGACCTGGGTTCAAATCCGGCTATGCCAGATAACTATTATTTGTTACCTGTAGCCGTTTAGTCAGCCCTCTGGATTCTGAATTGAATTATTCCGCTAAACACATGGAAATGGACTGCATAGATACCAAATCGTCGAAGTTATCATTTGTTTCGTTTTCAATGAACTGTTGATATTGTAACTGTGCCACTGGGGGTCCCACTGAGGACTGAGCAGCTTTCATTCATACTAACTGTCTCTGGGTACTTGATCCCTAACACTTATTTAGACTGTCTACTTGGTCTCTGGAACTTAGACTGGAACTGAGACTGGAAGTGGGGACTTGGTCCCTAGAACCAATACTACAAGAGCCCAAGAGGAGAAAAAAGCCAGTTATTTCATTGTTTATTACTTTAATGAAAACTATGTATATTTACTAGTTGAAGTTGATGAGTCTGCCAAGTATAGGTAGGAGGAATAAAAAATGGCGGCTGTTTCAAAACGTTAAAAAAGATACTGGAAGATTATTGATTGACCGTGTGTAAAGATGAAAGGAATATGGTCCGGGTGCGGTCAAAAAAACTCAAATAGTAGAAATATACTATTTTAATGAGCCAACGTTTCGCCCCACGTAAAGGCTTCTTCAGGGCTGGACAGTTCCGGTGACGAGGTGATGACGTAACAAAACGGCGGTTAGACAGACGAGCACTGCGGCGGATATTGCCGTCACTAGTGTTTGTATCTTGAGGGCCCCGTGAAAAAAGATTATTTTTCATTCGGAGCTCTATATCTTAAAAACTACCAACAACACTAGAAAATTTAAAAGAACTTTATTTAAAGTTAATTTGTCAAATATGAGCTCTAATTGAGTTATTTATGTTCCATAGTTCTCGAGATATAGCTTTTTAAAAAGCAACATTTAACAAAAATGTTAAACAGGATGTACTGAAAGCTCAGTAGTTTGTGAATTTATTTTGAGAAATCTATATCATAAAAGCTATTTGACGTACAGATGCCTATTAGCACTCAAATTAAAGCTAGTTTAAAAGACTATAAAGTATTTATGATTTTTATCTCCGTAGGATTAGTAGTTTTCATGATATTTGCTCAAGTAAATTGATTTATTGTTGTTCGGACAAATTTTCATGTGCCAAATTTATATTCATATGTGAATATCATAACAACTACTACCTCTTAGTAGAAGATACGTGTCATAGACTACTTTATAGTAAGTTAAATTACCTTTATTTTGAGTGCTGGCAGACGTATGTATCTAGAGATATATTTTTTAAAAATCAAACATTTTATCGAAACAACTAGAAATTAAATATAAGAAGATTGTCAGGGTTGCGGTCAAAAAAAAGAACATATAGTACAACCTTTTGCTTTGAACAGCCCAGATGAAGCCCTGCAAAGTGGGGCGAAACGTCGGACATTAAAACAGTTATTAACTGTTTGTTATTTTTTCGACCGCAACCCTGACCATCTTCTTATATTTATGTTTTACGGTCAACTATACATGCATATATAATTAGATGAAAGGAATATGGTCCGGGTGCGGTCAAGAAAAACTCAAATAGTAGAAATATACTAATTTAATGAGCCAACGTTTCGCCCCACGTTGCAGGGCTTCTTCAGGGCTAAAAAAGATACAAAC
>NW_027107118.1:110825-113407 GCF_000696795.3 Halyomorpha halys | reverse complement strand
CACTTAGGTTGTTGTTTTCCTTTTGTAACTATGTGTTTGTATCTTTTTTAGCCCTGAAGAAGCCCTGCAACGTGGGGCGAAACGTTGGCTCATTAAATTAGTATATTTTTACTATTTGAGTTTTTCTTGACCGCGCCCGGACCATATTCCTTTCATCTTCACACACGGTCAATCAATAATCTTCCCATATATAAT
Source organism: Halyomorpha halys (assembly GCF_000696795.3). Taxonomy (NCBI): domain Eukaryota; kingdom Metazoa; phylum Arthropoda; class Insecta; order Hemiptera; family Pentatomidae; genus Halyomorpha; species Halyomorpha halys. The sequence goes on along the minus strand of NW_027107118.1, from coordinate 113,212 downwards.
TAGAAATTAACATTTTGTAAATTTGTAAATTTTGTCAAATATCATAAAAACTACTACTCCTAGAAAAATAAGCATTATAAAATATTTTATAGTAAATTTAACTAGCTTTAATTTGAGTATTAGTAGACATCTGTACATCGTATAGTTTCTGAAATAAAGTTTTTCATAAATCAAACTTATTGTCCGAACAACCATAAATCAATTTATTTTACCAAATATCATGAAAACTACTAATCCTACGAAGATAAAGGTCACAAACTATTTTATAGTATATTAAACTAGCTTTACTTTGAGTACTAATAAGACATCTATACGTCATGTAGTTGAGATATAGATTTCTCAAAATAAATTCACTGAATATTGCTTTTGCAGTGCATTCTTTATGAAATTTTGCAATTTAATAAGCTATTGGGAACTATTGAACGTAAATAACTAGGGCTAATATTTAGGCAAATTTACTCTTCTTTAAATAATGTTCCCTTAGGTTTTCAATTGTTGTTGGTAATTTTAAAGATTGAAGAATGAAAAATTAATGTTTTTGTACCTTTTTGAAACAGCCGCCATTTTTTATTCCCCCTACCTTTATTTGGCAGACTCATTTTTGACTAGTAATTATACATACTTCTCTTTAATGTAATCAAATATTGAGGTTTAATAACTGCATTTTTCTCCTCTTAGGTTCTTGTACTATGTTGCGTGACGTCATTCTCCATCTAGCAGACTCTGAACCATGTTAAATGTTATGTTTTAACATGCTAAAACAAGGAAATATTTCTTCATTTAGCACAACTTTATCTATTTACAACACTTTAACCTGTTGAACTATATACCATGAGGACCCTTACTAATACTATGAGGCCTCAAATCGATCCAACAATCCCGTCACGGGCTATCCTGGGACTGATTTCTTTTAGGCTGAGATAAGGATTCATTTGCCGCCATATCTCTCTTATTCGAGTTCAAAAAGATGAGGCTATCACGTGAGAATGTATTGTTCAATTGAAGAGATATCTGTAGATAAAAATCTCAAATTCAATAAGTGGAGTGTTGGTTCAGGATTTGAGGCTATTCTTGTACTCAAGGAACTACTCAATTAAAACTGTTTGAAAACACTCGACACTTCGCTAATCTGACGTGTAACAATGCTACACTGATAAAATAAAAATTCTAGTGGAGTGTTCTCGTGCGCTCAAATAAATATTTATTACTTACCTCAAAATAATACCAGGCATAAGCCGCGGCGCTAACAAAATGTTTAGGTTATAACAAATATTAAAATAAAATTTGTTATGAATTTTAGGATGGAGCAAATTAAATTAGGACGGGCTTTCAAGCTAAGATGCATGAAAAAATACTACATTGTAAGAAGATAGTCCGGGTGGCGGTCAATAAAGGTAGGAAATATCTCAAAAACTATTTGACGTACAGATGTCTATTAGCACTAAAATTTAAATTAGTTTAATGCGCTATAAAGTAGTTTATAATGTTTATCGTCGTAGGAGTAGTAGTTTTCATGAAATTTTCTAAAATAAATTGATTTATAGTTGTTCGGACAAATTTTCATTTGCCAAATTTATATTCATATGTGAATATCATAAAAACTACTACCCCTACGAAGAAAAGTGTCATAAACTACTTTATAGTAAGTTAAATTTCCTTTGTTTTGAGTGTTGGCAGACGTATGTGCGTCTTATGGATCTAAAGATATATTTTTTTTGAAAATCCAACATTTTATATGAACAAGAAATTAGCATTTTGTGAGTTTATTTTGTCAAATATCATAAAAACTACTACTCCTACAAAGATAAACATTTTAACTATTTTGTAGTAAATTTAACTACCTTTAATTTGAGTGTTGGCATACATCTGTACGTCCTATAGTTTGTCCGAACAACTATAAATCAATTTATTTTAGCAAATATCATGAAAACTGCTATTCCTACGAAGGTAAATGAATAAACTTCTTTATAGTCCATTCAACTAGCTTTAATTTGAGAGCTAATAGACATCTGTACGTCACATAGTTCCGGAGATATAGATTTCTCAAAATAAATTAACTAACCACTAATCTTTCAGAAGATTTTTAAGAAATTTGGCTTTTTAAAAAGCTATATCTCGAAAACTATTTAATGTAAATAACTCTTTTGGGGCTCATATTTTAGCAAATTTACTCATCTTTAAATGACGTTCTCTAATGTTTTCTTGTGTTGTTTCTACTTTTTAAGATATAGAGCTCCGAATGAAAAAATAGTTTTTTTAAGATTTTGAAAGAGCCGCCATTTATTCCACCTACGTATACTTGGCAGACTCATCAATTTTGACTATTAATTATACCTAGTTTTCATTAAAGTAATCAAAAATTGGGGTGAGATAACTGCCTTTTTTTC
>NW_027107118.1:106236-110720 GCF_000696795.3 Halyomorpha halys | reverse complement strand
TATATAAGTAAACTGACAGGATCATCTAATTTTCTACCGTCTTACAGCCAAGGCCTTATGCGAAATTATGACCATATTTATTTTTAATATTATTCAGTAGTGGTAAATTCAATGTTTATACCAGCCTTTGCCACAAATACAAATTTAACCTTGAGCTTGTAAAGCATGGTAATCTGTAATAGTTCCTCTCGATGATTCGGAGAACTCAATAATTTGTAGAGCGAACTCTTAAGGGAAATAATTTTGGCATAAATTATCGATCAGGAAAATATTGCACTTCTGATACATAAACAGTAATCTTCTTAAGGAAAACTGCAATAAAAATCTGTTTTCCTCTTGCGATGAGGAGAAATAGTCGACAAATCATTTTACAGAATTTAATGATTATTAATAAAATTAAATTAATATTTCAAATTAAATAAATAATTATTTATTCCAAAAAACGTGCAGTAAAAAAAAAATAAAATTGGTAATTTCGTGAAGTACCAACCCAAAATGTTTATAAAACATCCAAATTCTGCAATAATCAACTTTATCATTTAATTTATGATATTGATTAATAAACACGTTACCTAGCCTTGTTTATATCATATTAAACTCGCTAATTACTCTCTACATTTATGTAAACATACATAAAAAACTAAGTTACTCAGGTTAAAAACATAAAATTGAGTCCATAATTAAAGAGCTATGAGGAAGATAAGTGTATTAAATCATTCGAGACCAATTGCACACTGTGTGTGATGCATTTCCGAGCCTAAAAGCCCGACTGCACGCCGTGTGTGCAATGATTCTGAATTGCAATTATCAGTCAGTATGGAAGAAGCGACCATTAGAACAAGACTGATTTAAGAAAATTATCGTAGGAGTGTGCAAAAATAAAATTTGATGATGGTTGTAATTTTTTGCGATTGTTTCAAGGGTTATCATTCTGTACAACAAATGTAAGGGTAATTCTTCAAGAAAAATTCATTATTTTGTACTGCTTCTTAAAAAGTTATGTTTATATTTTTCGATTTAATTCATCTTATCTATAATTATATTCTTTCCTTCATTACTAAACCTAAAATAAGGATTTCATGTTACCAGAATATTTTTGGAATTAATGTTGTTCAATTTAATAATGTGATTTTACTTTATTTTATTGAGCCCTATTTCATAATGAAAGCTAATAGCATTAGTTGCTAGTACAAGTGTAGAAACTAGTATTGTAATAATACTAATACTTATTGTTTTCATGATAGGGTTGACTATTAGTGATATTACAGGAATTAAAAAATACTAAAGTACAAGTTGCTATTGTACAATTTTGTGTAATTGAATTAAGATAAATCTACAAGACTAATAGTATTAGTTTGTACTTTATTAAGAAACAGGGCCCTGGTGTACAATCCATCCCTCCTGATGAAAACATTCAGAAGAGCAACCTGCACTGCAATCATCTTATTTGTTCAAAACGGGAGTTACAAAGCCACTGATTTTTATTTCAAACCTTTTTTTTTATCAAGAACGGCCAATATAAAACAAAAAAAGTTTGGATTCTAGAGATAGTTTCCAAAAATATGTGCTGTCGAATGGGTTAAATCATTCATTTTCCTATCATGAAGGCAGAAATTCAATTTTTGTTTCTTATAACTACTTTAATTTTAAGTTTTAAAAAAATATGCAAGATACTATGTAGAAAGGAGATTGTCAATAATGTATTTATTTGCATAAGCAACCATTAACAAAAAAACTAACAAGTAATGAGACAATATAAAAAACCTTTTAAACCTTACTTTTAAAAAAAAATAATAATAATAATTGTAAGGCATGAACCACTTATGGGTTATTGTCTTAATTTTCGGATAAGCAAAGGATAGACTTGTAATTTAACACTTTTTGACTGTGCCCTTGACCACACACTGAACATGGGAAAGAGAACGGTTCATGGCTATTATATTGAAATGTGAAACTGCTTCAACATGGAAATTTGTAATTTGTAAATTTGTAAAACTCTTGTTTGGGATGATTTTTTTTTTTTTTTTAAGCTTATCCACAGTTTGCTTGTTATCCTGCAAGATGGAATGAAAATCCGTTGATAAACTAAATAAAGATTTGAGGGGGTCATATGCTCGGCATTCAATCACTTGTATACGCCTTGAAAGTGAACTATCGTACATTAGGATAGTCATTCATGATTAAATTGAATACTATTGGACTTAAACAGGATCCTTGCGGGAGACCGGCATTTATAAATGATTATCAAAGGTCGACGTTAAGAGATGGTGTTGCATTTCGAATTCGTTTCACAAGTACTGTGAAAACGGTGTTGAGGGTTACAACATTAAAATTAATTCAAGTCCAAATTGTTTTTCGCTGTTTTATGTACATTTATAACACTTCCACATTGAGCGAAATCACCTTTAACGAGTGATCTTTAACGTCTTGCGCATAACTATAGACCCTCCAAATTACAGGCTTTAAAACTAGTAAGTAAATTGAATTAGCAAAAGAGAAGCACCTTTAGGAGGTCTAAACTTTTTTTTAATTTTTCCATAATTCTATTCTTATGATTCAAAGTTTGCCAATAATTAAAAAAAAAAACTTATAAAACTAAAGTCTATTTTTAAAATTCCTTCAAAGTAATGAAAACATACAATCTTTTATCGAAATAATAATATTCCATAGAGGTAAGACAACTTAGTAATTGAGTCCAAGAAAATGGTGACTCAACAACTAAGCAATGAGGCGAAACAACTTGAATTCCAGTGGTGACATGAAAGGAAGAGAGCTTTTATATGACCACTGGAATTCCCTGGAATTAGATAAAATTCCTTATTGAGTCAGCATATATATGCCATAATGTATATATATAATCAATATATTTTTAACATGAATTCCCGAATTAAAATAGATGGTTGTTATGGATTTCTGGGTTATCTTTATTGAATGATGTTAATACTTTAAATGTGTATAACTCCAAAATCTACCAGAATAAAATATATTTCATCAACTGATCATGGTGGATTAATTTAATCAGGGTTATATCTAACGTGACCAGACTGTCCCACTTTTTAGACTGTGTCCCGCTGTCCCCAGTAGTACAAGAGCCCAATAGGAGGAAAACGTCAAATATGTCACTACAATTATTTATTAATTTAATGAAAAATATGTATAATTACTAGTCAAAATGAGTCTGCCAAGCATAGTTAGGGAGAATAAAAAATGGAAGTTGTTTCAAAACATAGAAAAAAATAATGTTTCATTCAGAGTTCCATATCTCTAAAACCACCTACAACACTAGAAAACCTTATTGAACATAATTTAAAGTAGAGTAAATTTGCTAAAATATGAGCCGAGTTGTTTACGCTCAATAGTTTCCGAGATACAGTTTTTAAAAAGCAATAACTAAATAAGTGTAAAATGAACATAATAAAAATTGTTTGAATAGTAATAAGATAAATCCTAATAAGAGAAAGTAATTAGTTGTATTTAATTTTTTATTATCTTTTTAGTTTACATTGTTTAATTTTTATAGAAACTATTATAATTAGCTACACCTTTGTTAAATTTTGTTTTTATTTTCTATTTACTTTTTTACCTCATTTAACCTGGTAGGAGTTTCTAACTTTTTTGTTAGAAAAAGATGTCCCGTGAGCATTTATCTCATGATAGACGATTTATATTGTTTTTTTATATAATTGAATGTGATGATGGAAAAAATCTTTACGATTACTTTCAATGCAATTTGAAATTGAAATTGTAAACTGTAGCACTTCTATCTGTGGTTGAAGAATCCAGATTACGTATTCGCTCAAATTTTTTTTTAATCATTTATTTATTTCATACTAAATAATTCAAAAACTATCCAAATTTTAGTCTCAAAACATTTATTTCATTTACACGTCCAACGTTTCGGCCAATTCGGCCATCTTCAGGGACAATCTACTTAATTTACTATGAGACATATCATTTAACCATTTTAAAAAACTTCATTTAAACCAAACCTTGTAAGGTTGTAATAAAAGTGTATAAATAGTGGTAAAAGAGAAATAATTTGACTGTGATTTTTAATGTATTTTTGACTTAATATAAATGTTTTGACCTGGGCAGAATAGCCTGTAATGAAGTTTTTTAAAATGGTTAAATGATATGTCTCATAGTAAATTAAGTAGATTGTCCCTGAAGATGGCCGAATTGGCCGAAACGTTGGACGTGTAAATGAAATAAATGTTTTGAGACTAAAATTTGGATAGTTTTTTAATTATTTAGTAAAAAATTGCCAGTCTCAAGAAAAAATTTTAAGATTATAAACATTTATTTATCGTTATTTACAACTGTATAACATATATACAACAAGTAAATTTTCTGTAGGTGTGATAGTGACATGATACAAACAAAGAGAATCTACCCATTGATAGAACTCCAATAACATTTCTAGAGGAGAAGATCCCGAGGCCTTCTTCTTTTCAGACGCCTAGGAGGATTATTAGGTAATGAAG
>NW_027107118.1:95976-100601 GCF_000696795.3 Halyomorpha halys | reverse complement strand
GAACTTAAAAAAACTTTATTGGTATCAAAGTTACAAAATATGTACTACTACTACTACACTATTACTACGAATAACAAAGTAACAACTCTAATGACTGAATGATCTCCTTAGCTCTGTAACAGGGGGATATAAATACAATGATGGTGGAAGGGGATAATGCTGAGTCAGATATATAGGGTTATGCACCTTAACTGTCCTCGCTCAAATTAAATAGTTTTATTTTTGAAAAAGATAGTTGACCGTATAAAGTAAATTGTAGGAAGATAGTCCGGGTGGTGGTGAAAGGTATCAAACTAGTAAAATAAAACTATTTATTGTGAACCAAAGTTTCGGCCCACTTTGCAGGGTTGTTTGATTGTAGTACAAATGACAAACACTGGTGGTGGTGGTGGGGCCCTGGCGAAGCCCTGCAACGTGGGGCCAAACCTTGGTTAACAATAAATAGTTTTATTTTACTTTTTTTTTATTATGATACCTTTATTTACCGTCACCCGGACTATCTTCCAGCAATAAATAGTTTTATGACTGAGTTTTTTTTTTTTTGATCGCACCTGAACAATCATCCTGTAAAATTTTTAAGTATTTTCTATATGATGAGTTAATATTTCACCTTGGATATATATAAATGCGGAGAAGATGTTTGGGATAGGGTCAGTAAAAAAACACAAATTAGTAAAAACTGATTTATTAATGCCAACGTTTCGGCCATAATTTCAGGCCTTAATCAGGGCTAAGAAAAAAAAAGATAACAATCATCTAATATATAAAATTCAATATTTATTTGTTCGTACTTTATGCACTTCCGTACCGTTTATCCGAAAGTGATGATGCGTTTTGCTAAATGTTCAGGATTTTCCCGGGAAGATTATGTTCCTATGTTAATATAACCGTGGGAAAGATGAATGTCTTCTATTTTAACTTATACTAAACAAAATTCAGATTTAATGCCCTTATAAGAGCGAAATATTAGTCTAAGAAAAACTTTTTAAATTATATATCTTCGGTTTATAAGGTCAGGTTTCTACTCTTTGGTGCAGATTATAGAGCCCTAAACCACTTCCAAGTTGCGTGAAGATTGGTTGAGTCGTGTTGAAGGTAGTTTTTAGTTTATTTTTTTCATTTTTCGGTAAGGCTAAAATTTTAAATCAAAAAATGTTTTTTCCGAAAATTCGTATTTAAGCATTTCCTGAGGTGCTAAAAACTGTAAAACAAAAAAATAATTAGTACCTTCGTTAAATTTTATCTTTAATATATATTGTTTACCTCATTTAGATGTTTGTATCTCTTTTTAGCCATGATGAAGCCCTGCAACGTGGGGCAAACGTTGACTTAAATTAAATAGTTTTATGACTGAGTCTGGACCATCTTCCTTTTATAAAAGAATGTTATAATCATAGGAGTAAACAATCCCTTCAAGCCGAACTTTTAGTCTGAAGGAGTTTACTCAGTTAGCTAGAGAAATAAGAAACAATGGGGAAAGAGAGAGAGCTATCATTAAAATCACAAAAGCAAACACGAAAACCCTTAAAATGTTCGGGTATCGTAAATTATCTCGCTACCTGCTCGGAGATAATGGAGACGCCCAGTAGTGACGTCAGGCTGTGTTATGGCAGAAGGTTAGCCTGTACTACGCTCACGGGGTAACTCTTTTGTTTCTCTTCCAATATTTCCATATTCTCATTTATGCCTGAGTCAAAGGGATGGGGTTCAACACGAGACTTTTGTTCGCTTTTTCACTCGTCACAAACAAGATCCTAACATCTTCCCACTACACCAACTGTAAGTAATAAACAAATCTTTATTTTCTCTGTGGGTGTTTGTAAATTCTCTTTAGACCAATTCCTTAGTCGTTTATCATTTTGAAATGTTCACACAGTTCCGAAACTTCTACAAAGTAGACTAGTTAGTCATCTTAATTTGTATTTTCATTCAAAACATCCTATTCCTTGTTTGATTTTATCTGTCATGTTATAATTACCACAATTTTTTTTTTTTATAAGCTAAAGAAATATTTGTTTTTTAGTGAATTTGAAATATAGCTCGGTGAACTAGGAGATAAGATTAGTTGTCAAATATGTAAGATTTATTTTGTATATTCAAACTAGTGATTTGCATGCTGTTATGTAGAAAGTAATTCTCTGCAGTTCTACAATTTTAGCATGTTAAACTCCATTGACCCTGATAATTAATCCTGTTATCTCTGCCATATATCCCTGTTTATTATATTTAAATACCTACACAGTTCTTAATACGTTGTTGTTGCTGAAAAATTGTTGATTCATATATTGCAAAAAAGTCTGCCAAAAATTAGGTATAGTTAAAATTGTCATGGTTACGATATTTATTTATCAATGGTTCATTCATTAATAAGGGTCGTACCCATGGCAATTTTAGCTATTAGTTTCAACTTTAGTTATTTTTCGCCCATCTCTGATGGCATTGAACACTTCTCAACCATATTACCGATGTATTACTGTTCCATATTCTTATTAACCATATGGAAATATTAGTCAATAATATTTTGCCGTCATAAGTGTAAAACCACATTAGTCATAAACAGTTAAATTAAGAATTTTTTCTACTCGATAGTCGTTTGCTTATTTCATGCTATTTTTATTCTTGATTAATTACTAGGAATTTTGTTGCTATATGTGTTTAAATGTTTAGCTGAAAATATTTCAAATACAGTTTTTTTAATTAAATACCTTTATTGATTTTTAGAATGTTCACTTTAAATTAAAAAAAGAATTTTTAGATTATATAAATCATTATCAACATTTAAAAAAAATTCTAATAAGGAAATGGTTCCAATTAATTATAAGAGATCAGATAACAGATTAGAATAAAGACTCCGAAACATGGTAAAAATCAATAAAATAGGTTTATGTAAAAATCTTTTTACTTAAACATATAAAAAATATTTCTTATACAATTTATTTTATTTTTTACCAGATCGGCCAGGGTCCTGTTTCATAATAAAGTAAAACCTAATAGTATTAGTCTTATCGATTTAATTTAATACAATTACACTGATTTGTACAATAGTAACTTGTACTTTAGTACATTTTAACTCCTGTAATATCACTTATAGTCCTCCCGATTGTGAAAAAAAATAATTATTAGTGTAATTATCATGTTGTTTCTATACTTGTATTTTGAACTAATACTATTAACTTTCATTATGAAACAGGGCCCTGGTGGGCCTTACATGGTCGATATAACCATTATATTATATATATATGTATATATATTTTTTTAACAGTTGATTATGGGGGAGGTATAGTCTTATACAAAAGACATCCCTAACTATAAACAATGTTATTATTAAAAGAAGAAAAAAATAAAATAAAATAAATAGATAAGAATAATGCTTCTTAATAAAAGAGTTAGAAGAAATAAGTAAAATTAATAATTATATTGGTACACTTAAATAAAACAAACAATTGCCCTCTAATAGTAAAAAGAAACAAGTTAATTTGAAAAAGGGACGAGAGAAGAAAATAAAAAAAAAAATAATGAATAAATAAAATGAGTAATAATAAAAAGTAAAATAGAGGTACTGTGACTATGAATTAATTTTATATTTATTAAAATTTATAACAGAATGTTCTGCAGCAGTCTTCAGGTTGATATTTCTTATAAAAAAAAAAAAATATCTTTATATGATTAAAATTTTAATTTTTAAACAATTTTTGCTTCTTAGATAAGTTCAGATTTTACAGTTGTGTTGTTTCTTACCTTTTCCAACAATTTGTTATATATAATAACCATAAACATACATTGATGTAAAGTAGTTATGGGCCAACTTTAATTGTGTCAATAACAATTAGGTAAATTTAAATGAATTGGTTTATTACTGAACAGGAAATTGATATTCTATTTATTTGTGATTGTTTCAAGTTGTATTCATTATGAACTTCTTCTTAAGAATTTCTAAATGTTGTCTTTAAAAGTATTAAAATACATTTTTGTTTTGTTTTATTTCCATACTTGTTTTATATATTGTGCAGGATTATAAATTTTGTGTAGATTTACTATTATAATCTTATCCCTTGTAAAATATAATTGTAAAGGTAGCAACTAACAATCAAACCAATTCACACCAAATAGAATATTGAATTTGTGATGTGGAGTTGCTAAAATTCTAGTAGTTGCAACAATTTTTCATGCAATTTGCTATACTCATAATGATACAATTTTATGGTCAGTAAATTTCTTGTAGTTCCATCAATGTTTCATGCTATTCGCTATATTCATAGTTATTATAATTTATAGTCAATAAATATCTTATTGTATTTCAAATTTGTAATATTTATTGTTTAAAATATGTTAATGAAGTATTTTTGTGAATAACTTATGATTATGTTTACTATTGATTATAAAAAAAAATTTTAAATCCAATTTGATTTTTATTTTATTTTTTTAACCTATTTATTTTTGTTTTAACTTTTTTATTCTTTTTTTTATTACTTTTTTATATGTTTTTTAAATTTATTTACTAATTTTCCTAAATTATGTATTTGTTTTTGTTTTTAAAAATTATTTACTGCTGTAGCTATTTAATTTTTCATTTATTTCTATATTTCTATACATTGGTAATTTTTTTAAAAATTTGCATTGCATTT
>NW_027107118.1:95062-95740 GCF_000696795.3 Halyomorpha halys | reverse complement strand
TAAAAAACATATAAAAAAGTAATAAAAAAAAGAAAAAAGTAGGAAAAACAATTTTTTTTTTTTTTGTTTGTATAATTGTTAATATATGCTGGTGTATATATATGTGGATATATACATGGTGTATGTATACATGGATTCATAAGTATGATGTGTGTTCTAGCAACCTACACGAATAAAGCATTTACCTCATGTTAAAAAATATAAATATTAATTTAAAGGACATAAGCATTATTTAATAAATAAATTTTATCCCATTTAAATCTCAAAACAATTTATTTTTCTTTATAAGTCCAATGTTTCGGCCAATTCGGCCATCCTTAAAGAACTATCTTAAATACAAATTAAAACCACATCAATTTTAAAATACTTTATGGTCACTATTCTGCACAGGTCAATAATTTCAGTCCAAAATTACCTTATTTTGTCGATTGTATAATTGTAGTATTTTTAAATGTGGTTCTAAATTTGTATTTAAAATTATCCTTGAGGATGGCCGAATTGGCCAAAACGTTGGACTTATAAAGAAATATAAATTGTTTTGAGAGTTAAATGGGATAAAATTTATTTATTAAACAATGCTTATGTCCTTTAAATTAATATTTATATTTTTAACATGAGATAAATACTTTAATCGTGTAGGTTGCTAGAACACACATCATACTTATGAATCCATGTATA
>NW_027107118.1:76617-94639 GCF_000696795.3 Halyomorpha halys | reverse complement strand
AAATGCAATGCAAATTTTTAAAAAAATTACCAATGTATAGAAATATAGAAATAAATGAAAAATTAAATAGCTACAGCAGTAAATAATTTTTAAAAAATACATAATTTAGGAAAATTAGTAAATAAATTTAAAAAACATATAAAAAATTAATTAAAACACAAATAAATAGGTTAAAGAACTAAAAAAAATAAATAATCAAATTGGATTTAAAAATTTTTTTTATAATCAATAGTAAAAAGAAACATAATCATAAGTTATTCACAAAAATACTTCATTAACATATTTTAAACAATAAATATTACAAATTTGAAATACAATGATTTATTGACTATAAATTATAATAATGAATATAGCGAATAGCATGAAAAATTGATGGAACTACAAGAAATTTATTGACCATAGAATTGTATCATTATGAGTATAGCAAATTGCGTGAAAAATTGTTACAATTACTAAAATTAGTAACTCTGCATCACAAATTCAATATTCTATTCTAATATATTATTTATTAAATAATAATAACGAGTCTAAAGAAAGTGAAAAGATTATATTTAAAGGAAATAAACATTTTAAGTGGATTAATCAATTCTAAAATGGTTATAATGTCCACAATATTTTATGCTTTTCGGGGGATTCAGTTTATGTTATAGAGGCACTACTTATGTCCTGTTAATTGTGGCACTTCAGTTATCAGGGTCATCTTAATACCCATAGCCCCATAATCCTTGGGGTTCCCAACTCATATTATCGATAGCATTATTATTAGATCAATTTTGACTATTTTTTTCAACCAATAAAATATAATAGCGATATGGTCTTTTAGAAGTTGCACCACTCTTTATTAAGTGAGCAAACACTGTCTTAAGCAAACAGTTTAGTTGCATCTTTACCCCATGAGCCCACTTACTCTTGTGATCCACATACATTTAAAAAAATATAACAATTTATCACTGATTGTAAGAAGGTAGTCTGGGTAGCAGTTAATAAAGGTACAAAATAATAACAAATATTTAATGTTTACCAACATTTCGCCCCACTTTGCAGGGCTAAATGAACCCAAGATACAAAACATTGTAAGAAGTGACAATAAAAAAATAGAATATATATACAAAGGAAGTAAGAAATTATACAGAAAAAATTGTTTGTTTATGAAAAAAGAGACAGCTCGAGTTAAGTAAATATAAACATAGATTAATAGGAAACGAATTAATGATAAATAAAGCCATATATGATAAAATTTTAAATATATTTCTTTTTTATTTATATATTTTCTTTTTTGTTGTATAACGTTTTGGGACTACTGTCCCATATTCATGTACCTTCATGTGTCCAACTTTTAATTTCACTATGGAAATCATGTCATCTACTAAAAAAGTAAAAATATAGAATTAAATATATTCAACTTTTGGAAGTTTTTAACCTCAAAAAATTTATTGAAATTACTTTTTATTATTTTGTACCTTTATTGACCACCATCCGGACTATCTACCTACAATCTACTTCATAAGGTCAACTATCTTCTTCCAATGTTTATTACTAATTTTAATAGAAACTGATATACCTAAATGAATTGACTTTTAAGAACTAATTTATGATTTTTGTAATAAAAAATTAATGAAAGTACCTCTTACAAATGTTTAATTTTCCTTTCTAATGTTTGTTACTTTTCAAATATTAAATAAATCAATGATTTTGACTTGTGCCTTGTTCAGGAAATAATTTAAAGGGCCCTATATCTTAGAGTATCCATGGCCTCCACTTAGTTTAAGAAGGCACAGATTTATTATGTAGTGGTTGAAGTAATCATCAATGAAATGGCTATCTTAATATTTTTAATATAAATAATTAAACCTAGTGTCCCCACAATCACACTCTGCCCTTTCCCTTCAAATTCGTTCTTAGAAATTAAAAAAATCCTCAAAATTTTTTTTTGTTGCAGATACTTTGGACGATGGAGACAAGGTGTGTCCTGTGATGCCTGGTGGCCCACCGAAGGAACTCATTGTCGGTAAGGACAATCGATCTGCGATTATTGTCAAGGACACTCAGTATCTTAAGAATTGGTCTGGACGATGGGATTTCGAATGCAAATTTATCGTGAGGACTAAGGATCGAATGGGACTTTTTGCGGTCATACAGAAAATGTCTTTTCGAAGGGACCCAGAAAGTGATGCTTGTATAGACTATATACAGGTTAGTTGTATTTTCATTAATTTAGGTTGGTTTTATTCGCATCTAGTGGAATAGAAATGTTTCAGTTTGAGACCGAAACAGTTATTCAATTTTTACAATAAGTTTCATTTTAAAAGTGCTGCTACTTTTGCCAAACTACAGTGTATTTCCACATGTGCAAGCATGTAAATGGGTTATTTGGATTGGCTGATATAAGTTGGCCTGAATTTGTGTCAGACTCGTCGAATATTGATTTTTGTACTTTAATCAAAGGGCTTTTGTGCTAATGCATATGCTGCTACCACACGTTTGTGCTCAGTTAGTATTGTTTTGGAACTACCAAAAGATAAATATTTGTGCTCTCGATGTTTTAATTAATTAAATAATTTCTCAAATTTTCGGAATCTATAATTAACTCAAGCTTAAGATTATGTTTCTCAAAATTCTATTAATTGGGGGTGATTCAGTGGGTAAGGCACTGTGCTACTAATAATTTTTTGTCCTATAACATATAATAACTTTTTCTAATGTTTTGTCTTATCGTCCAAAATGGCTTCCTATTCTTGCTGGACAGAAATTTGATGAGGACTTCCTCATCCTGGAGACATCATTTCACCTGCGGGCCCAAACAACGAATGCCCATCTCCTCTCCTCTATCTTCGATGTTTACTGATCAATCCAAAATTAATCGATTGTGGTACAATCGCTCCGCTTTACTTGTTATGGTTTGTGATGCGAACAGTCTATTGACAATTGTTATGTTTTTCTATTTCTTCTTTGATTTTTCTTTTTCTATAATTACTGTATAGGAACGACAAAGGTTGAAAAACTTCAATCCATCTTAACACAACCAACCCTACGAACACTTTGGAAGGACGCGCACCGCCATCTTTCTTGTTTTGAAACAACGTATTTATTTTAGATAAAGAAAACTGGTTAGCTTGCTTTTTGATTTAAAATAACAAATAACAATATTAGAATGATGCATAAAATAAAACATATTAAAAACCCTTTATACATCAAAATATACTATTTACCAAAGAAGAGCATATTACAATAGATTATAATATTACTAGTTTAGATGTTATAATAATACAGTGTCGTAATTAGTGAAATGAAAAAGTAATTAAAAATATATGTATATTTAGGTCTGTTTAATCTATCGTCTTGAACAGGACTGATGAAGCCCTATGAAGTGTGGCAGAACATCGGACAATAAATAGTTGAAAACTATTTTGTTCTTTTTTTACCACAACCCTGACCATTTTCTTCATATTTTATATTATACGGTCAACTATTTATATATATATTTATGCTGTCTTGTGGTAGATTGATTATTATGATGAGTATATATCAATCAAATATATTTGGACAGCATTACTTCTGAATGAATAAAGCATTTCTCTAGTGATTTACAAAAAGAATCCTGTTTCAATTGAATTAAAAGAATTTTTATTTTTTTATCTTATGCAGTTTAATATCTACTTAATTAAATTCACGGATTAAATATGTTTGATTATATCGTTGGATATATATAAGTTTGAGTATATCAGAGACATGTTTTTTGGAGCTCAGGTCCAAATGACTTCCATTATAAGTAACTTGAAAGTTAACTTGTTTTTGAGATTCAGATATATGATTAATTAAAAAAAGTGTTTATTTTTACCTTTTATGATATGATATCCATTACTTAACATTCTTGATTATAAAAAAGCACATTTTAATTTCTCATCTAGTCTTTTATTGTTTGTTGTTCGTTTCTGAAGATAATTTTAACTGAGCCTACAGAGTTGTTATCTTATCATAAGGTCATATCACCAGGGCATGTATCATTTGTTTTAAGAATTAATCTATATTTCTTTCTTAGATCTATCTTTTAAAAAAAAAAAATTTTTTACCGACACTCTAAAGCTCAAGAAAAAGAAAATTATATAGGAGTAAATTAATTGCGTGACATGAGATGAAATGGAAGTGGTAGGAGAGGGACAGAGCTGGTTTATTCTCGCAGGAAAATTTTTAGATTGTGAAGAGAAAGTAGGAGCTTACAGTAACTTAACAATCCTGGCAGTGCCGATCTGATTAAGTTAGCTCTTGTTCTCATACTCAATTAGAAAATGGCTGTTCCAATTCTAATTACTATTATTATTATTCTAGAACTTAATATTTTTTGCCTTAAGCTATTAGAGAGAATGCTTGATCATTATTAATACATCATTTCATTTCCGGAACTTTCACTTCTGTAGTTAAGTCAAGACTGTCGCAAATATTTTTATGTATATATATATTGTTTCTACATGTTTATTATTTATACTATTGATTATAATTTTTTCTTATATTTGATGAAGGAAAAAAATAAATAAAAGAAAAGAGTTGTTGGATTCTGAGAGAAAATTTTGAAATTGAATAAAATGGAGAAGAAAAAAATTAAGAAAAATAAAAGGTGGAAAAAAAGGAAAAAGAAAAAAAACAATAATTAATTTTTTTTTTAATTAAAATAATTTTCCAGTTATGTTAATTTTTAATTATGTTTATTGATGAAAATTTGGATTTTTATATTCTCTATTTATAAATATGTTCAAATAATTTATATCCTCTGTTAATAAATATGTTCAAATAATATTTTATGTTACATTTGTAAAAAAAAAAAAATCCCTAATACTGCTGAATTCATTTTTTGGTTGGTTCAACATAATTTTTTTCTTTCCTGAAAAACAGAATCATATTAGTTTAAGTATTCCTAAA
This sequence comes from Halyomorpha halys, assembly GCF_000696795.3. NCBI lineage: Eukaryota > Metazoa > Arthropoda > Insecta > Hemiptera > Pentatomidae > Halyomorpha > Halyomorpha halys. The sequence goes on along the minus strand of NW_027107118.1, from coordinate 89,725 downwards.
TGCTAACAAATGCCATTAAAAATAGTTTTTGAATTTTATCAAAATTTATTAACTGTTTACTGGAGAGGTTAGAATTTTGAGTTAATGTTCCCAGGGAGATGGGGTTGCCTGAATTTTGTAATTTTTAATATCTTTTAAAAAGTCTCGGCTCGTACCATTCAAATCGGATGTATCTTTTTTTTCTCCTTTGGTTATTCATAATAGTCTGTGATATTTTGAATTTATCCATTGTTTATTATTTCTATCAATGAGAACTTGTTATTTAAAAAAAAAAAATTAAAGGTTAAGAAATTGTTATTGAATCAAATGAATAAATAGAACATTTCTCTTAGAAGAAAATTATTTATATTTGTTTCAGTTCCGGTCTGTCCCAAAGAAGAAAAGCTTATTTTCATTGTTCCACCGCGAGGAACGGGAAAGTAACAAATGGAGCAAGAAGTACTGCGGCCAACTGCACCAGTTCGAGAGCGTTGTAAAGGACGAACCACCACCAACCTCCCAGGTCGCCTTCAACGCCTATATTTCAAAGGAGGGAGAAATCGAAGTCCTTATTCATGTCGCCGTTAGTCGTAAGCTTGATCAGGATTCTTCCACCGAGATCGAGATTGCTTTCACATCTTATATGGGTTAGTTAAATAGTTTAATTTATTATTTCAGCATCAGTTATCTTAAGAAAGACCACTTTAGTGTAAAATATTTACAGTTGATAAGAACTGCGTTGGAGTTATATAATGTTCGCCTTAAGAATTGTCTGGTCAGTCCACTCACATGGCTATCCTTTTTTTTTTTTTTTTTTTCGGCCAAGACTCCCATTGGAGTCCTATACTCCCTAACCATGGTTGGGGGTCAAAGTTCTTCATTTTGTGGGACCGCCACTCAATGAAAAAAGTCAACGTCCCAGACCGGATTCGAACCGGCACCACCAATAGACATCAAATTGATTAGACTGTGTCTTAACCACTGAGCTATGGGTGGCCCCATGGCTATCCTTAAAGGGTCCACTTCACAATAGGACAAAATTAAGAATGTTTATAACAAAAATAAAATGACTGAAAATTAAATTGTAAACCTTTCTGATTATAGAAAATTGTAATGTTTCAAGTAGCAACTATTTTTATTGAAAACATGGAATTATAATTTAGGTATTTGAAGGAGATGACCATCAGGGCTTTTTACCTTCTTTGTATCTTTTTATTTTAGCCCTGATGAATAACCTACATTAGGAGTATTCATGATGTTGTCTTAAATGTTAAATGTTTTATATGTTATAAGTATAGGATTGTGAGCAGTCCTATTTAAAGTCATGTTAAAGGTTAACTGCATAAGAGCTCCTAGCGGATTTTCTGAGCAACTTTCTTTTTAACCTTTCCTTTAAAAACTTCATATTATTGTTTACTTCAATTTTTGGATTAAAGTAATTGATTACAAAAAGGCCTAAAATGAGTTAAAAGTGGAAGTTTGTCTTCTTGAAGCGTCTTCTTGATCCTCTAACGTGTAAGGAAGAGAATCAAGTTGAGATAATTTACAACTGTCATTACACTATTTTTATTGTCATATATTGCTTTATTAGTTTAAAAACATCCAAGACAATACTAACACAATCAAAACCCAAACTAGGAGCAAGTAATATGTATAATACTACACTGTTGGGTGATGTAATTTTCCATTTAACAGACTCTCAACCATGTTATGTTGTTTTAGCATGGTAAAAGAAGGAAATATTTCTCCATTTAACACGCTTTAACATATTAAACTAAAGATCATGAATACCCCTTTTGAAGGTTGAAACTTTGGCAATAAATAAATAGTTGAAAAACTTTTAGTTAATTCTTTATTTTCAAAAACCTTAAGGCACTCTTAGTTTAAGAGGCCCTGTTTCACATCAATAAAGAACAGTGGGAAGGATAATAGTTTTGTAAATTATGACTTTTAAATTCTTGGACAGAAAGCACGAGCTAAGCAGTTTCGAGATTGAAAAATAATAAGCATTTCCTGCCTTTAATTTCCTCATCAATTTCGTTTTTCTTGTTAAACCTATCTACCTGTTCAAATGTATTTCCTCCTACTGGAAGATCGATGACTGACTGTGTGTGATTATAAAGGAAGATGGTTTGATTACGGTCTAGGAAAAAACTCAAATAGTCGTAAAACTATTTAATATGAACCAACCTTTTGCCCCACATTGCAGGGTCTCATCAGAGGCTTACAGATGGCAAATAGTTGGGTCATATTAAATATTTTTACGACTATTTCAGTTTTTTCCCTAGACCGTACCCAAATCATCTTCCTTTTATTTCCTCCTATAATTAATTTAATTGATAATATTATTTTTTTATTTTATTCAATAAAATTACTCCATAAATATCTTTAATTGTATATAATTCGCCAATTCTCATGTATCATATGACCAACAGTGTGCTGCCTTCTGTGGTTTTGTCTGTCCTGGTTATAGTTAATTGTTTCTATATACTTCCTGTATGTATTTCTATGTACTGAATTTGATGTTTCAGATTGTTCCGTCGCTCCATCAACTTACAAATCATGTGGTGATGGCTATTGTATCCACAAGGACTATTTTTCGGACAATGTAGTAAATTGCCCTTTCATTTCTTGTAAGGATGAGCCTAATTGTCCGAAATATGTTTATGGTAAGTTATATTGTATAGTTTTTTATTATGATACCTATTCAATATCATTCTAAGACAGTTTTTTCTCTTAAATTTTTACACATATCTTTTCTACTATCAACAATATTTTGCTCCTTACAACCATTTTTAAGTCTATTCCATCTGAAATTCATTAATACATCATCTATTTTTTTTTTATTCGGCACTACTGCCCTTGAAGGGCCTCATTACAGATTGCAGCTAGGCTAGTCTATCGGCAGCAACCGCTCGCCATTTTCTAACCCCAAGTTGGCGCTGCCTCAACATTGTCCAGCCATCTCATTCTAGGATGTCCACACTTTAGGGTACCACCCGGCTTTTCAAGAAGCTGCTTCCTTGGCAGACGATCCTCCTTCATATGCTCCACATGCCTGAGCCACCTTAGCCCTCCTTTTTTATTACATTTACTATGTCTGGCTGACCATGGAATGCTCTTAAATCTTCATTTTTTCTAATTTTTCACTCTCCATTAGAGTAGACTAGTCCATATATTTTTCTAAGTATCTTTCTTTCCCAGGTGCATAGTTTCTCCATCTTCTTTATCAGGACCCATCTCACTGTCATAGGTGACTGTTGGACGAATAATAGTCTTGTAAATGATGACCCTTAGAGCTCCAAGAAAGATCTTTGAACTCCAGAACTTTATGCACTGCAAAAAGCAGTGATTTCCTGTTGCTATTCTAGCTTCTATCTCCTTTTGTCGTTCATTATTTTCGGTGACTAGTGCTCCAAGATATTTATAAGACCTACAAACTGGGAAGTTGTGGCCATCGACATTAATTGTATGTGGTGGCATCAGTGTAGGGTTCTGGGACACCATCTAATTTTTTTTATTGCTTAATATTTATTGAAAATTCTATCTATCTAACTTACTAACTATTATTGACTAATCAATGTTTACATACCAAGATTTCACATTACTGTAATATTATATTTCATTTACTTTAAAATGGACTAAAAATTTATTTGATAATTTTTAATTATTTAACTACTTACTTGTATTTTTAGTAAATTCTAAAATCTATGTCATTCTTTCTTAAAACTTTTGTATTTTTAACAGTATTTTGATTTTACTAATTACTTTAGAATTTGATCTTGATATAATTCAATTGTTGATCATTACAGATCCGACTGAATTTGAGAAGGGCCTGGATACTAAAGTATACGTAACAGCTGTGACTTCAATCTTCCTTTCGTTCTTCCTATTCCTCGGCTGCATCATGCTCTGTAGATACTTCGATATGCTCTGTTGGTCAGAGACCGTGCCCCAAGATCACCATAGGGCTTCAGGCACTGAGCTGGAACAGGTCAGCCCGACGGCACCACCTCCCGAGTCCCCGGACAAAGACCTACCGCCAGCATATGAAACCCTCTTCCCAGGAAGGTAGTTGCAGCCATAGTGTGTCAAATGGTTCAAACAGCCTCTTATTCTACTAACGTGTCACGGGTCTGCATCTTGCACATGTATAGGACTCACTCGAGCTATATCTTTTAGTATAAGAAGAAATATATCTAAATTACTGACAATGAATATCCTTGTCGGTAGCTTTGTACATATAGGTATATATGTATTTATAAATTTTTTATTAGATGATTTGGTTTCTTAAGAACAAATTTATCAAGAATAGTGTTATGTTGGTTAGCTGCATGAATCCAATGAAAGTCAAACATGTCTTAACAGTGTGGTACCAATCCATTGTTTCAGGTTGCTTTTTCTAAATCATTTCTTTTCTTAATTTTAACAACTTCTGTAAATTATAATTTATTGATATTATTTGTTTCTCACTTGTATTTTTATTCATAGATGTGTTTGTGTGTAAGTATCCACACGTAAAATACTTAGCTATGTGTTGATTTCGAAGTTATTTCTTCTACTAATTTTCAGAGTGGGGAAAAAAAAAAAGAGAGAGAAGGGATTTATGATATGTTTCTCCTTTTAAAGAAAATACAGATACCATTCTGTCTTATTAAAATTTGTTTAATCAGGCAAAATAAACAGACTGTCTAGCGAACAAATTATTGCTCAAATATCTATTTGTAATTTTTAAACTACCCAGACTACAACTCAGTATTAACATTGAAATGATCGCTTTGCCGTCCAACTTTATTAGTCCTCGTAGAATCCATTGACTTTTTCAGGGTGAATTTACTGTTAGCATAATTCTTCGAACATTCTTTCCGAATTAGATTTTTCATTCATGTATTTTTTTATTTATATAAATGATCAAAAGTAATTTTAAATTATTTATTATTGTAGTATTGTAATCGTTGATGGATTATGTCGACTATTGTATTCATATTGGGTAAAATAATCATGTCTTTTAAATTCTTTTTATTCAATATGCCAAAATTAGAGTTAAAATTAAAACAGATTACATGAGATATGAGTTATCGAACATAGGGATAAGTAATTTAAATTGAACAAATTATAGATAAAAAAAAATATTAAAGATGAAAGGCTCCCTCTATAAAGACTATAACATCAAAATTGAACAAGATTTTTCACCTCAAAAAATTCTTTGTGATCTAATCTGACTGTTCCTAGCGATGAATCAATCCTTAATGAAGACTCATGTGCCAAAATTGAAAATATGTTGATGTAGTCTTAGGTTTAATTTTATTAAAGTTTATTTTTCTTCTTTAAAGTTTGAAGAAATTTCAGTTATGACCTTCTTTTAGAGAGCTTTTCAAATAATAATAATGTAACAAAAGTACAATAAAAGATACAAGTAAAAGAAACATGTATAATGATATGTGGTGAATATTTTTTCACTTATAGCTTTCATTGTATTTGTTAAATTATTATAATATCTATTTTATTCTTATTTTTTTAATATAAATAGTTCAATTTTCATTACTTATACTAATTTAGTATTCTTTCATTTTTAATTAATTTAAATATAGCTTGCTTTGAGGTATTGGTTGATGAAATGAACAGCATTGCTTAAAATTTTAACTTAATTTTTTTTTACTTCTAGTTCGTCTAATGATTTGTATTAAATTAAATTAGTAATTAGTTATTTTTCTATTATAATTTTTAAAAAAACTTATAAATACTGTTGTTTTAAATAAATAATATTTCGGTATGCCATTTTACATAGTAGACTCAACTATTTGCAGCTGACGAAACTATATTTTGTTTTAATGTTCGATAATTATGAATTATCAGTTAAAAAAAAAAGAGAGAAAATTGAAGAAAAACATTTGTTAAAAACTTGTGGCATAGATGATAGTATTAAATCTAATGGTTGATATCACCAATAACTTAACTTGTACTACTCCAAATGAGTTCCATCAAAACTTAAATCTAGAACATTAGAATTGATTTTATCCTCTCATCTACTTTTTGTGATTGATTAGTTGGTGGTATGAAACCAAATTATGATGCAATTTTATTTTTAAAACTGAAATAAAAAGAATACGTTAACATTTTAAGGAAAAATTATTTCACCAATGTTAATTAATAAATAAAATATTCTAAGTTTAAATATTCTAATTATTAAAAATGCTTCTATGTTTTTAAATTACTATTAAGAGCATTTCTTCTCACTAAATTATTATTCAATTTTTTTTTTTTTTTTTTTGAGTTTTTGATAAAATTTGTTTTATTTTATTTTTATATTTTAAGATTAAGCATTTTATTGCTGGCTGGTCTTGCTCATCGACCGTTATTAAAGCTTGAACAAATGGTTAAGGTGCTATTGATCCTCTTCGTATTTTTCATAAAGTCTTTGGTGAACAGTGCATTTTTTAAAATGCCTTTTATTTTTTTAAATGTATATGTATATATTATATAATGTGATACGAGACCAAAACTGTATTGTTGTAAGCCATATTGTATGTTAGGTGAACTATTGTTTTAAAATTTTTTTTAAGTGTAATGAGTCCATGTGAAGCTACTAATGTTCTTCCTTTTTATAAACTATTCACTAATAATTATTAAAAAATTATGTTTTTTGATTTATGAGGAAATGGATTTATATCACTTTAAAAAAAAAAAAAAGACCCAATTATTGGTCTGATAATGGATGTATATTTTTGTAAACTTGTTTTGTAATCTCTAGTCTTTAAGACAGCAAGTACTGAATAATAAAAATAATGTGGATGATAGAATGCTAGGAAGGCAGCGTAAGTATTAAGATAAGATAAGAAAATATTAAGATATCATATTTAAAGATATTAGAGAATCTAGTTTTTTATTTAGTTATCTCATGCAGAACCTTACAGTAGTTACATATAAATTAGTCTTTCAAAATTTGTTTGACTGGATTGTCTTGAGCTTCCTTCCTTGCCTTCCATATTGAAAACATAAAAACAGAACTTAAATGGAAACCATCTGTGATCCTGGTAACCCAGTAGGCCATAAGTATTCATCTTATTGTGAAAAGGTATTAAAGATGTCAGCATTTCACTACTATTTTGTTTATGAAGTCTTCCAAAACAGGTAAAATTTAACGATAGAGTGCGAATACTGACATGTACAAACATATGTGTATACACATCGTATATATGTACATGAAGATGTATAATCTACTTGTTTTATAAATATAAGCTTTCGTGTAAATTATGCTTTTCATAATAAATATATCGTATTTTGGTATTGTTTTGATGCCTCTACAATAACAAGTCATTTTTCTTTATTAATATAATTTTTTTAAAAATAATTTATTACAAAGAGTGATAAAAAAAATTTTTTTTATGTATATCAAGGTGCCTCTACACATTTATCAAACAATGGCAAAATTGCGCATATGCAAGTGTGTGGATGGGTTATTTGGGGCTGATCAGTGTGGTGTCTTTCTGTGGGCACAAATTAATGGGCACTTGTGCTGCATCCTCTCCACAGGTTTGTTTTCAGTTTGCATTGTTTACAACTGCGAACTGATGAATATTCATGCTCTCTGTGTTTTAGTTAATTAAAGAATTTCACTAATCTATCATAAATACATATTCATGAAGAGGTCTATGTAATTAAATTAAAGTTTCTGATAAAAATTCTAGAAGTAAGGTTAAATGTATAGGTTAGGTTATCTCTTACAATTTTTATTATATAGAACCTAGTTTTCTGATATTTATGTTTCCTTTCATTTCTTCTTTCTTTATCCTGTTTCTATTTGTAAAGAAAATAGAGTAAATCAAAAGTAATAGCCAACAAAATACAGAACAAGTGTGTGGATAAGGACCTTTGTTTCCCTAGCATTTCTGGCAAATATGTTGATCTAGCATTATGTCATTGGAACAAGTATTTATGAAGAAAGTGATATCTTCATATCAATTTTTTTTATATGTTACAGAGTTGAAACTGATACCTGTAAAGAAAATTATTATTTCTGTTTTTAAAAAGTAGGATAAACAAAAAACAATTAGTAATGTTGCTCAAGAAAAAAAATGGAAGATAGATGAAATCTGAAAACATTTATATCTTGCTAAATTGTTGTCACCCCCCTGAATTCTTAGGTCTTGTCTCTTTGCCTTACCACTCATGCATTCTATAACACAATCCCTGTTAAGAATTCTATTAGCAAATTTGAACAACTTCGGTTACTTAAAGTGAAAAAACAAAACAAAAAGAATTGAAACCGATTGTATAATTGAGTATCATAATTTATCTATTTAAATGGTTTACCTTATACGCCAGAAAGTAAGATGTCAAACACATATTACACTCAACAATATCCTTCACTCCACATTTTTATCTTTACAACAATTAACATTGGTTCCATTCTTTGTGCGTCTACAATGCGTGGCCGATTGAATGCTCTTATATTTCCTAGAGACGTTAGAACTGCAGCAAGTTGAAATGTCCGATTCGGCAATTCTTCTTTGTTGGTAAGGAAAAGCCTTCAAGAATCCCAATTTGTTCGTAAAAACGAACCGCTTTGATCTCCTTTTTCCAACACTAAGGTAGGAATTTTTGCTGCTCCTGGAGATCAAAGATGGAAACTTTCTGTATATATCGTTAGATTCAGCTCTTCCAGATAGCTCATCCCCTATGTACCCCTTTCTAAAAGGATAGGCATGAAAACTGCTCCTTTCCATCCTTCCAATAAATAGATTTTTATCCTTTTCGCTATGAGCGTTGCGCGCTTTTTCCAACAAGTAACTTTCAGTAGATTGTAAAGAAATTTCTTTTACTTCTTCTTCAGTCGAAAATTGCTTATTTATACTTTTTGTCGATTCTTCTAAAGATCTCTCGGGTGCATCAAATTTCGTTTGATGATTCGGCCATTTCTCCGATCTGAGACAAGAAATATGGTCTCTTTCTGACTGTAGTCTAGCTTTTTTACAGTTCTCAAAAGTGGTTTCTGGTTTTCCATTAAATCTCTTTCCATGGCCTTTGTTTGATTTAATTTGATACCCTTGGCAAACTAAAAAAAATTCCGTCTTTTCGTTTGATACCTCTTTTTGTATGTCTGATGTGCGATACTCTTTACACGCAACATTTCCTTTTTTTGCCGCAGTACGTTCCTTCCTTAGAATCTCTTCACTGCTACATTTATTGTACGATGTATTGCAGGGATGACATGGTTTGTATTCTTGGTACTGCTTATACTCGGGGCAAGGTTTCTCCACTGTAAGGCACCGATTATAGTCCGTATAACACGGTATTTTCCTATTTCTTCTTATCTGCGATTCATCATCTATAAAAGAACAATCATCACCTTGCCTCAAAATGTACGCATCACTTTGATCTTTTCTTTTTTTAGGGCAACAGCCGCAATTTTTATTTTTATTTTTTTTTTTACTTTTTAGCTTCATCTTTGGAATCTTTCCGCGCTTAGGGCGTTGGGACGTGGAACAAATCTGTTTCGTTAAAGTACCGTCACATATTCGTCCAAGTGGCTTAGCCCTGGTCATTACCCGTCCACAAAACATACAAACGTGAAACGGTTCACACTGTTGCATGCAAACCGGCGTGGCTGTAGAATCGTATTGCAATTTCTGGCTTGGCTCACGGTACAGCTCCCCACTCACCCGTCCAGAGAGCTCGGTCAGGACGTAATTGCAATCGCATTGGTTGTTCTCGTCGGCTAGGTAACATGGACTTGGCATCGTTTCCGTTGCAAAAACGACGATATTAGAGTTGGCCGTTTGATGAACTGCTATGTACTTAATATGGCATTGTTCACCCTGTGGCACAAGAACATTTGCATTGTTCTGCTTGACGTCAGATGGGAGTACTTTTTTGAACAAGACTAGTCTCTTCACCATAGCCACATCGCCTTTAGCAATCTGAAAGCTATTAGCTGATACGATCTTCACTTTCGAAGGATAAGACTTGAGCCTCACCTCAGTGAACCTGGAAGTAGCGAACAGTTTGATACAAGTCGTGGTAAGCTCGGAGGAGGAGAAGGAGAAGAGGAGAACAGTGTAGGCCTCAGGTAAGATCGGCTTCTCAACAACACGGAACCTGCCCTTCTGGAAACCCACCAGCGCAGAGAGGTGAGTCCCCGCGTCCACCTGGTGATCTCTAATTATTGCGTCACCTCTTGGCATCTTTTCAGTATTTCTGGTGTAATAAGTCGTACTTCCCTTGCATCTATCCGGCCGTGCTTCCATACTCACTAAGTTTCTTCATGGGTGATGTATAATAGAGCTTCCATTTGTGTACAGGATGTTCCTTTTGTGATTTTGTTTTCATGGACTAGAAACCTGTAAACCAGGATGACATAAAAAAGAAAAAAAAAAGAATGCTGAAACAGATGGATTTTATTAAAACTTAAATGTAAAATTGGTACAAACCTGTATCATTATATCTTCTCTACCACGTTTTGATTTATAAAATATCGCCTGTCCAACTCTGAATCATGATTTTCAAAGTCAAGGATTTCTATGAGGCAAGGTTCCGATGTTGATGTCAATAATCATATCGGAACTCGTTAACGAGTGATCTTGGATTAATTGACAACTGCGTTAAAACCTTAGAGCTATTAGAATGTAAACAATATAACAACAATACTTTGCATGAGCATTCCAATTGAAGTATCAAATGTAGAATACATTCCCCTACTCCCTTAACTTTCGACTTCGGAAGGTTTGATAGTATTTAATGTACTTGCAGCATGATGAAGGATGTTTCTTCTCTTTCGAAGACTCTTGGCTGCACGAAGTTTATAATACGATTTAAAAAAACTAACTACAGATTTGGAAATCCATCTTAAAAAGCATTAACACGATAAATGGGTAACCCTATAACAATAACCTGAACTAACGTACACTTACGATCGTGCAGCTATCGCAAGCAAAGAACAATACACTTTTGTTCTCAAATTAAAATAACAAAACTACATTAAGAAACTTTTTCATAATTTGATAAAAAAAAAAAAATGTGTTTGTAGTTTTCTTTTTTCCTGAAATATATTTTTACGTTGAGAATGTAGACTATTTTTCTAATAACGGTTCTTTTGATAATTTCGGACAAAATGGGAAGAGATCCATAAACAGTGCTTCTGATTCTCCAGACTGAAAAGTATCAGCTCAGTGCCTTGAAAATACCCGTTTTACCCGACAAATACTCGTCACTTGCAGCTAAATCGTTATAACTGTGCCTGCATGGTTGTTATAGTCATGATTGTACTGTCCTACTAGTTCTTGCGTGACAGTTGATAGTAAAAGTAATGACAGTGAAGCAAGTGCTACGTTAACTATCACATGCATATGTCTTGGAAGTAAATTATCGTACAGTTTCCACTATAGTGGTAGAAGCGTTAACCATTTTAGCCAACATAAGGGGTATTCATGATCTTTGGTTTAACATGTTAAAGCGTGTTAAATGGAAAAACTCATGTTAAATCGAAAAAAATTGCCTTCTTTTACCGTGGTAAAACGAAATAACATTTAACATGGCTGAGAGTCTGTTACTTGGTCTGTTAAATGGAGAATGACGTCACACAATAGACCAGTTGAGATCGCCGCCATTTTTGTTGCTGTGACAGCTCAGTTCTTTCGTGTATTTGTGGTATTCATATCCCTGTTATTAAACCAGAATGGATAATTTTAATGATACATTTGAGAAAAAAAACACTGTAATTTCAATCTACTATCTGAAAATTTGTAAACGCTCGCCAAAAAAAAATCTCACTATATGAACCATGTAATTATTCTTAAGGGACATATGTCCCAGAATAAAGTTATTTTTTCATTTCATTTCATAAGCTAAACTTTCACACATATTCCACTTTTCACTCACTCTAGGCATGTTGTAATTAATTACTTAAATCAAAACTGAAGTAAACAATAACATGAGGATCTGGAAGGAAGGTTATAAACATAAAGGCTTATACAATAAGTTGCTGAGAAAATCCGCTAGGGGCTCTTATGCATTTAACGTTTAACATGACTTTAAATAGGGCTGCTCACAATCTTATACTTATAACATTTAACATGGTAAAACATTTAACATTTAACACAACATCATGAATACCCCTATTGTAACTGTTTGATAGTTACTGTCATTTAATGTCGCACTTTGTCTGGCGTGATCGTTAATAGTACAAGTAATGTAAGTGGACTAACAGTCGTATTAAAAGCCATTTTAAAAAGACACTTGTGTTCTGAATTTATAACTTACTAAAGAGAAATAATTTAGTAATAGAATACAAGAATAAGTGTGAATGTTCAACACAACATTCACCAAATTAGAGTGGTTATGTAGGGACTTTAGGTATCGATTATTGTTCGATTCAAGTCAGCCCCGACAAGAGCTCTGTGGCGGATTTTATAACAGTCTAGAATGTTAATATAACCTTGTGCACAGACTTGATATTTATGTGTGTGAGTGAAGTAAACCAATTGAACATTATTGTGAGCTTATTCTTATTCGTTACCTACAGTTATAACCTACCTTGTAATAATAGTACAAGAGCTCAAGAGGAGAAAAAAGGCAGTTATTTCACCCGTTTTTTATTACTTTTATGAAAACTATGTAGTAATGTCATTGAAACAACTGTCACCCTAACTATCAAATGTATATGTCTTGACTGTAAATTATCGTACAGTTTCTATTATTGTGGAACAAGTGTTAGCAACTACCATGGTGTATTTGATAGTTGCAGTAATGTCCCACTGGGTCTGCATGACTATTAATTGTACAAGTTATGTTCAGTTAACTAACAGTCTCATTAACTGTCATATGTATACGCCTTGACAGTGAATTGTCACAACTTATCAAACTTACTAAATGTAATGACGAACTGTGAAAAAGAAGTGTTCCTATATATTTGCTCAAAAACTTGAAATTGTATCAGCCCCGAGCCCCAGAAATAACTCACTCCGGGTCCCAAAAAGAATCTGCTGTGGATTTGTTTTTCCAATATTAAGCTCAAGTTTAATTTAGTAAGAATTTTTATGATACTGTGTGGCTGTACTGTTATACTCTCTGTAATTTCATTCTGAGGTAAAGTAGTTACTTGGCTTTCCTCGATATTCTCTGGAATATTGTC